>NC_037676.1:69524970-69689971 GCF_003255815.1 Theropithecus gelada | reverse complement strand
CTTTTGCCGGGCGCGGTGGCTCAAGCCTGTAATCCCAGCACTTTGGGAGGCCGAGATGGGCGGATCACGAGGTCAGGAGATCGAGACCATCCTGGTTAATACGGTGAAACCCCGTCTCTACTAAAAAGTACAAAAAACTAGCCGGGCGGGGTGGCGGGCGCCTGTAGTCCCAGCTACTTGGGAGGCTGAGGCAGGAGAATGGTGTGAACCCGGGAGGCGGAGCTTGCAGTGAGCTGAGATCTGGCCACTGCACTCCAGCCTGGGCGACAGAGCGAGACTCCGTCTCAAAAAATAAAAAAAAAAACAAAAACAAACAAACAAAAAAGAAACAGTGTTTTGCTCTTGTTGCCCAGGCTGGAGTGTAGTGGTGTGATCTCGGCTCACTGCAGCCTCCACCTCCCGGGTTCAAGAAAATCTCCTGCCTCTGTCTCCCAAGTAGCTGGGATAAGTGCCCACCACCATACCTGGCTAATTTTTGATATTTTTAGTAGAGACAGGGTTTCGCCATGTTGGCCAGGCTGGTCTCAAACTCTGGTCTCAGGTGATCCACCCTCCTTAGCCTCCCAAAGTGCTAGGATTACAGGCATGAGCCACCGCACCCAGTCACAATTAAATTTAAATTTCAGATTAAAAACCAGATACGTTTTTAGTATAATTATGTCCCTTGCAAGTATGTCCATGCGTATACATCCGAAATACTCAAGGGATTCTAACTTTCTAAACTTAGTGACCACTCTGTAGGTAGAAACACTGGGGGTCAGCTATTGACAAAAGCTACAGAAACATGTACTGAATCTCATTTTTAACCTTTTTTTTTTTTTTAACCTTTGTCTTTATTTGTGCTGAATTTATTCCTGTGCCATATGTTTTTGCCTCTTCAGTTTCTACTCGGATATCTTTTTTTTCTGTGCAACCTCCTCTTCTGGTTCAATGTGTTCCTTTTCAGCAAAGATCATCTCGATGTGGCAGGGAGAGCTCACGTACGGGTTGATCTGACCATGAGCTCTGTAAGTCCGATGGCGCATCTTAAATGCTTTGTTCACCTGGCTGTGCTCAATGACCAGAGCATCTACATCTAAACCCTGAAGTTCAGCATTACTGTCTGCATTTTAAAGCACGTGCAGCAAAAATTCAAGACTCTTTGGGCCACCAGCCGTGTGCCCAGCCACAATGTTTAGCCTGGGAGCACCTACCCACTCCACAATTGTAACTTTGGAACGGTACACAGTTTCTGTAAAGTGACATCTTTCCGATACTTGGTGGCTTTCCATATAGGCATAGCCTTCATGGCCTTGGCAGTTTCACAGGTGTTCTTAAAGTGAACATGAAGATTTGAACCTCTTCATGATTTCGCGGAGTTTTTCTGGGTCAAGTGAGTGGCAAACCGTTTTCACAGATCACCTCAGGCCACTTAGGGGAAGAGGAAGAGCGGTGAGTTCTAGCTAACTTTTAAACATATGCAATGTGCAAACATTTCTCCTCTATTTAAAGAGCTTGACTAATAAGAAATCATTGCCTGTGGATAAAAATGTTGTTATATCCGTTAGCAGAGCTACATGCTGCTAGTGGGGCCTTTCCTGTAAATGGCCCTAATAAAGTCAGAAATTTAAAACCAAACCATTTTGACATCTAAATGTTTGCCGAACTATTCTCACATGGACATTTCTCTTTCATTTTTGAACTATTTGTCATCCTGCTTTATCTGTTTAAATGTACATAAAATAAATGCATAGTTTAAATATATAGTTCAATAAATTTTGACAAACATATACCCCCACTCCCTTCAAGAACATTTCCTTCATTCTAGAAAAGATCCTCATGCCTCTTTCCAGTCAATACTCCCTCCAGAGGCAACCACTATTCTGTTTTTTTTGTTTTTTTGGTTTTTTTTTTTTGAGACAGAGTCTTGCTCTGTCGCCCAGGCTGGAGTGCAGTGGCCGGATCTCAGCTCACTGCAAGCTCTGCCTCCCGGGTTTACGCCATTCTCCTGCCTCAGCCTCCCGAGTAGCTGGGACTACAGGCGCCCGCCACCTCGCCCGGCTAGTTTTTTGTATTTTTTTTTTAGTAGAGACGGGGTTTCACCATGTTAGCCAGGATGGTCTCGATCTCCTGACCTTGTGATCCGCCCGTCTCGGCCTCCCAAAGTGCTGGGATTACAGGCTTGAGCCACCGCGCCCGGCTACTATTCTGATATTTATCATCACAGAGAGGTTTTGTTCGTTCTAGAACTTCATGTAAATGGAATTGCTTTCATTTTTTACATATTCAAACCATATATTGCTATATGGCAGGAAATTTAAACTATATATTGTTTTCCTCTGAAATCACCTAGAAAGTGCTAAAGAGAGTGATAGTCCTTTCAATCTCAAGGAGAAAGGAGGGTATTTGATTATAATCTGGCCTGAGGGGAGGCATCAAAACCTGAGGAAGTGACTAGAGGAAGGGGAAAAGAGAGCTTTAGGTCAGGGATCCCTGGACTGCCTTCAAAGAGGAGTCCCCAAGTCAGGGTGCACTTGAGCCAGGGAACCCAGGAAGGGATGTCTGTGAGGAGCTGTGCCAGATGGGGATACTTCCAGCACTTTAGCAGGGTCTGCAGAGCAACTGCTCAGTTGCCTGGATAGCAACAACCATCACTAAGCCTCTGGCTTTCAGAAACTGGAACCACACCATCCACCATGTCCTCCAAGATACCTGTAATAAGGACAGGTATCTATAGCATCTCAGGACCATTAGCAGGGGGAAGGAGCTTCTGTATCTGTATTTTGGGGGCAGACTGGATCGTAGTAGTACACCTTACAGTAAGGACAGAGAAATGTAGTTACCCTCATTCCAGCTAAGTTAAACATTTATCAAGTTATTTAATATTTTAATGCTTTATAAAGTACCCACTGGAGTAGCATCTAATTATATTTTTAAAAGTCTACTGCCCAGACAGAACATAAAATTTTAAATGCCAGTAGTATGGAATCTGATATTATCCTCTATGGAAAAAGTATTTCTGTGATGTTCCCTTTTGCTCACAGTCCTGGGAGATCCCATGGATAAAAGAACACATAAATCCAAATAGCCAGATTACTAATATAGTTAATTTATATAACCATATACAAATGGTATCACTCGAGACAAATTTAGAAAAATACATACAAAGAATAAAAAGCCTTTTTTTTTTTTTTTTTTTTTTTTGTGATAGAGTCTTACTCTGTCACCCAGCCTGGAGTGCAGTGGTGCGATCTTGGCTCACTGCAACCTTTGTCTCCCAGGTTCAAGCAATTCTCCTGCCTCAGCCTCCCACATAGCTGAGATTATAGGTGCATGCCACCACACCCAGCTAATTTAATAAAAAGCATTTTAAATGTACCCCCAAAATGTTTATACTCCAAAAATCCTTACTCCCCCTGAATTCTCTGAATTCAAAAATCTCTCAACTTACATGTTGCAAACTTATGTGTAAATCTTTCAGTGAGGACTCTGAAGTTGTTCTTGCTCCCCAAAAGTATAGTCCATCCCTCTCAGGACATAAGAGCCCTCACCTTTGTTGTGTTTTAGGAGATACTTGGTAATATTATCACCTATGATACAAAGCCGCCTTGTTTCACTGCTATGGGACGCAGAGTTCTCTGGGAGTAGGTTCCAACAGTTTGAGGCAAGATGTTTATCAAGAATCAACACCTGCAAAGGGGAGTAGGCCAAAGCAGGACTGGACTGAGGAAGTAATTGAACTGTGTTGTAGACCCAGCAAACTCAGCCGGGAGCTCTGGGTTGACTATTGCCCGTCAGAATGTCCCCCACAAGGGGAATATTCACAAACTATGCATCCAGCAAAGGACTAATAACCAGAATCCACAAGGAACTCAAAGAAATCAGCAAGAAACAAACAAATAATCCCATCAAAAAGTGGGCAAAGGACATGAATAGGCAATTCTCAAAACAAGATATACAAATGGCCAACAAACATGAAAAAATGCTCAACATCACTAATTATCAGGGAAATACAAATCAAAACCACAATGCAATACCACCTTACTCCTGCAAGAATGGTCACAATTTAAAAAAATCAAAAAATGCTAGATGTTGGCATGGATGTGGTAAAAAGGGAACACTTTTACACTGCTAGTGGGAATGTAAACAAGTACAACCACTATGGAAAACAGTATGGAAATTCCTTAAAGAACTAAAAATAGATTTACCATTTGATCCAGCAATCCCACTACTGGATATCTACCCAGAGGAAAAGAAGTCATTATATGAGAAAAACACTTGCACACACATGTTTATTGCAGCACATTTGCAATTGCAAAATATGGAACCAGCCTAAATGCCCATCAATCAACGAGTGGATGAAAAAAATGTGGTATATGTGTGTGTATATTATATATAATATATACCATGATATATATGTTACATATATAACATATATGCCATGGTATATATATTATATACATTATATATATACCATGATGTATATATATTATATATACACACACCATGGCATATATTATATATTATATATAAACACCATGGTACATATTATATATTATATATAGTGTATATATATCATGGTATATATATTGATATGTATCATACATATATCATGGTATATATTATATAGGGTATATATTACATACATATAATATATACCATGGAATATTACTCAACCATAAAAGGAACAAAATAATGGCATTCGCAGCAACCTGGATGGAATTGGAGACCATTATTCTAAGTGAAGTAACTCAGGAATGGAAAACCAAATATTATATATCCTTACTTAACAGTGGGAGCTAAGCTACGAGGTTGCAAAGGCATAAGAATGATACAATGGACTTTTGGGACTTGGGGAAAGGGCTGGGAATGGGGAGAAGAATAAAAGACTATATATTGGGTACAGTGGACACTGCTCGAGTGACAGGTGCACAAAATCTCAGAAATTACCACTAAAGGCCAGGCGCGGTGGCTCACGCCTGTAATCCCAGCACTTTGGGAGGTAGAGGCAGGCAGATCACCTGAGGTCAGGTGTTCGAGACCAGCCCGGCCAACATGGTGAAACTCCGTCTCTACTAAAAATACAAAAATTAGCCAGTGACGCACACCTGTAATCCTAGCTACTGGGGAGGCTAAGCCAGGAGAATCGTTTGAACCCAGGAGATGGAGCTTGCAGTGAGCTGAGATCGTGCTGTTGCACTCCAGCCTGGGAGACAAGAGCAAAACTCTGTCCCCAAAAAAAAGAAAAAAGAAAAGAAAAGAAATTACCATTAAAGAACTTATCTATGTAGCCAAAAACCACCTGTTCCCCAAAAACTACTGAAAGAAAAAAAAATGGAAATACAGCATGTTAACCAATTTTTCTTCTTAAATTTTAGTATATAATATATTAATGCTTAAAATTTTTAAAGAAGAATGTCCCCCATAAGGCCAGACAGCTGGGCCTCTATATCCCAATGTTGCTTGGTCACCAGATGCAGGCTGCTCCAGAAAGGGCGTGACCTTGGTCAAGGCAGCTTTCAGGAGCTGAGGCCGACCTGAACCAGCTAACAGCTGTAGACTGTCTGCCGACCATGCGCTGCACAGCTGGACATTAAGTCTTTCCTTGAAGGTAAAGTATCTACCTCAGCTATTTTCCTCCAACTCTTTCTGCAAGAGTCGTATGGTTTTCTCACGATCTCCCAAAGCACCAGGTTCACCCTTATCTGGGAGTGGGTTTGTGTGCCTGGAAAATTTTCCCCACCCTCTTCTCTAGGAAAACTGCTTCCCATTCTTCAGGTCTCATTCTTAATTAAGAAGGCCTTCCCTCACCCATTACTTTGTAATACTCATCTGTCTTGTAATTTGCTTAATGCCTTTATTACCTGCTTCAACACCCTCCATGAGAACGGAAAGGATGCCTAACTTGTTTGCGCTGAATCTTCAGCATTGAACAATGTGCCAAGCACAGAGTAAAATATTCAGTGTATCTTTGATGAATTGATTAATTAGCTAGATATGCTTAGTATTTAGTTTGGGTTCCCCAAGAAGCAGATTCCAAAGCAAGGATTCTAGTACAAGCACTTTCTTTGAGAGGTGATCCCAGAAACACCAGCGGATAAACAGGGAAGTGAGGCAGGAAAGGAAGGGCAGCCAATTCATTGCCCAGTGCCACTATGGGCAACTGGAGCTTAATCATGCTGGGGAAGTCAGACAACCAGCCTGAACAGGTGTCTTGATGATATCCATCTAAGAAATGAGGAACCACATGTTGTTTGGTTCCATTTTTTGTGTTAGTGCTTTGCAGTACTGTAAAGGAACACCTGAGACTGGGTAGTTTATAAAGAAAAGAGGTGTGAGTGGATCACTGTTCTGCAGGGTGTACAGGAAATGTAGTGCTGGCATTTACTTCTGGTGAGAGCCTCTGAAGTTTTCAGTGGTGAAAAGTGAAGGGGGAGCAGGTGCATCACATGGCAACAGCAGGAGCAAGAGAGATAGGTGGGGTGGGGAGTGGGGAAACAGACTGGTTTTGTTTTGTTTTGTTATTTTTTGAGGCAGGGTCTCACTCACTCTGTCACCCAGGCTGAAGTGCAGTGACATGATCTCGACTCACTGCAACCTCCGCCTCTCAGATTCAAGTGATTTTCGTGCCTCAGCCTCCAGAGTAGCTGGGATTACAGGTGCCTGCCTGTAAGCTGGACCACACCTGGCTAATTTTTGTATTTTTAGTAGAAATGCGGTTTCACCACGTTGGCCAGGCTGAACTCCTGACCTCCAGTGATTCGCCCACCTCAACTCCCAAAGTGCTAGGATTACAGGCGTGAGCCACCACGCCCGGTTGGGAACCAGGCTTTTAAACAACCGGATTTCACATGAACCGAGCAAGAACTCACTTATCATTAAGGGGATAATGATAATCATTAAGGGGATCATTCATGAGGACTCTGGCCATGGTCTATTCACCTCCTACCAGGTGCCACCTCCAACATTGGGAATCATATTTCAACATGAGATCTGGAGGGGACAAGCATCCAAACTATATCACATTTCTATGAAGCATCCAGGATAGGCCAATTCATAGAGACAGAAAGTAGGGAAAAAGGATGGTACTAACAGGTATGGGCTTCTTTGGAGGGATAGAAACATTCTGGAAGTCGATAGTAGTGAAGGTTGTATAACATTGTGAATATACTAAAAACCACTGAACAGTATTCTTTAATATGGTGTGTTTTTTTGTTTGTTTTTTTGAGACAGAGTCTCACTCTGTTACCTAGGCTGGAGTGCAGAGGCACAATCTCGGCTCACTGCAACCTCTGCCTCCCGAGTTCAAGTGATTCTCCTGCCCCAGCCTCCTAAGTAGCTGGGACTACAGGCACCCGCCACCACGCCTGGCTAATTTTTTTTTTTGTATTTTTAGTAGAGACGGGATTTCACTTTTGTTGGCCAGGCTGATCTCGGACTCCTGACTTCGTGATCCGCCCGCCTCGGCCTCCCAAAGTGCTGGGATTACAGGCGTGAGCCACCACACCAGGCCTAATATGATGAGTTTTATGTTATGGGAATTATATCTCAATAAAACAAGTGGCAAAAATGAAATGAGGGGGGCTGGGATATTTATACACTACTTCATTCATGATTGTAGGCTACTGGGGGATATGGGTATTAATTCCCATAGCATTTCCAGTCTTTTCTAAACTCAGATGGAACAGGCTCCAGAGATTAGGGTAAACCTTGCAGCAAAAAGATGCAGATACCAGCCATTTGCAGTGTGAAAGCACGATGCACTGAAGTGAGAAGGCTGAGGCGTCCAGATAGGGCAGAGACAGGGGTTGCAAGTGAGAGATGGAGATAATGAACCTGCCTGGCGTATTCAAGGATGAGTCATTCTGTGGGGAAGAAGGATTCCCTCAGAAGCCTACAGTTCCAAGAACTTACTATTCTAAACTTATTCTAAAACAGATCAATACACGGATGACAGGTCTAGGGAGCCCAATTATCTCAGCTGTAACCCCAAATCAAGTAATGCTATAGAAAGAAAAAAAAGCACTAATTTCAGTAGGAGGAGGAATTGGGGTTGGCTGGATAATGAAGCCCCACAGTATATGTCTTTCTTCTAATCTTCAGAACCTGTGAATGTTTCCCTCTAAGCAAAAGAGAATTTGCAGGTGTGATTAGGTTAAGGATCTTGAAGTTGGGAGGTTATTCTGGATTTCTGGGTGGGCCTGTTGTAATAATATGATCTTTAGAAGAAGAGTGAAGGAAGAGCCAGAGTCAGAGAAAGATGCGATGAAGGAAAGAGACTGGAATGATGTTCTCTGAAGATTGAGAAAGAGAGCTGGGTGCAGTGACTCACACCTGTAATCTCAACACTTTGGGACGCCGAGGTGGGTAATCACTTGAGGTCAGGAGTTTGAGAACAGCCTGGCCAACATGGGGAAACCTCCCCCCTCTAGTAAAATTACAAAAATTAGCTGGGAGTGGTGGCAGTGCCTATAATCCCTGCTTCTCAGGAGACTGAGGCAGGATAATCACTTGAACCGAGGAGGCAGAGGTTGCAGTGAGCTGAGATTGCACCACTGCACTCCAGCCTGGGTGACAGAGCAAGACTCCATCTCAAAAAAAAGAAGAAAAAAAGATTGAGAAAGAGGCCACAAGCTAAGGAATACAGGCAGTCACTAGCAGCTAAAAAAGGCAAGGACACAGATCCTTCCCCTCAGGGCTTCCAAAAGGAAACAGTCCTGCCAACACTTTGACTTTTCCCAGTGAAAATGACTGCATACTTCTGCCCTCCAAAATGTAGAAGAAATGTGTGTTGTTTTCCGCCAGGCACGGTGGCTCATGCCTGTAATCCCAGCACTTTTGGAGACTGAGGTGGGCAGATCACATGAGGTCAGGAGTTCAAGACCAGCCTGGCCAACATCGTGAAACCCTGTCTCTACTAAAACACAAAAATTAGCTGGGTGTGGGGGTGCACACCTGTAATCCCAGTTACTCAGGAGGATGAGTCAGGTGAATTGCTTGAACCTGGGAGGCAGAGGTTGCAGTGAGCCAAGATGGCGCTACTGCACTTCAGCCTGGGTTACAAGCATGAAACTGTCTCAAAAAAAAAAAAAGGCCAGGCACGGTGGCTCACGCCTGTAAACCCAGCACTTTGGGAGGCCAAGGCAGGCAGATCACAAGGTCAAGAGATGGAGACCATCCTGGCCAACATGGTGAAACCCCGTCTCTACTAAAAGTACAAAAATAAGCTGGGCATAGTGGCATGCGCCTGTAATCCCAACTACTCAGGAGGCTGAGACAGGAGAATTGCTTGAACCAGGGAGGCAGAGGTTGCAGTCAGCCAAAATCGCACCACTGCACTACAGCCTGGCAACAGAGCAAGACTCCGTCTCAAAAAAAAAAAAAAAAAAAAAGATTGTATTGTTTTAAACCACTAAATGGGCTTTAAAAATCATCACTTCTGCCCCAGAATACATTGCAAAATTTGGAAGGGTCTTGAAATCATAAAGAAAATAAATATTTTGTATTTTGACTTTGTTATGTTCAATGTAGTCCATTTCTATCTTTTAATCTCTTAAAATATCATACTCATACTTGTCTTCATATCCTTTTTAGAATAAATGCTATTTGGAATACAGTGTGTTTATTTTAATAAATTGAATGTTACATTTACCTCTTAGACTTGAATTTATAAATTATGTTATGCCAAGTAAAAAATTCTTACTAGAATATTGGCATATGGAAAAAAAAGTAGATAAATTCTCAGAAAATAACATGTTTACAACTCTAAAAATACTGAGAAATTCAGTAAGTTAAATAGAAATATTCCTACCCTGTATCAGCTCATATCAGCATATTCAACGTGGGTGGAAGGGAGAGGGCTGCCAGGCATGAAGGTAAGTGTGTGAGGTCCTTGAAGGTGAAAATGAGACATAGGGTACGATAAGGTAGTGAAGTCTTAGAAAAATAGGAAAAAAATGCAAAGGGTTTAAAAAACACTTAAAAAGCAAGGTGTTTCAAGGACACTTGGTTAAAGGCCCATAGAGCTTATCTCTGATTAGCTATTATCCAGTCTCTTCTCTACACTATATCACCAGATAATAGCAAATAAAATTCAGGCTGGGCATGGTGGCTCACACCTATAATCCCAGCACTTTGGGAGGCCGAGGCAGGCAGATCATTTGAGGCCAGGAGTTCAAGAGCAGCCTGGCCAACACGGTGAAACCCCCCTCTCTACTAAAAACACAAAAATTAGCCAGGCTTGGTGGTGGGCACCTGTAATCCAGTTACTCATGAGGCTGAGGCAGGAGAATCCCTTGAACCCAGGAGGCAGAGGTTGCAGTGAGCCGAGATCACACCACTGGCTCTCCAGCCTGGGCAACAAGAACACAACTCCATCTCAAAAATAATGATAATAATAATAATAATAATAATTTAAAAATTCAATCATGGCATTCCTCTGCTTAAAATGTTCTGAAATTTGTTGGGTCAAAATAAAACAAAAAGCCATACACCATAATCTCAATAGCATGCAAAGCCCTTGATGAATGGTTGCCAGCCTACTTGTCTAACCTTAAGATCATCATCCCAATCATGCCAGATAGTCCGTTGTTCGCTCAGTGTCCCTCATGCCTCAGGGCCTTTGCAAATCCTGTTTCCTCTGACTGCAATGAGTCCTCTTTGCTCTCATCAAGTATCTATTCATCCCAGCCTATGTGTCTTCTCAGTGACATGTTTGCTGGAAGAAGCAATTCCTTGTGAGCTTTAAGCATCCATCCCTGCACGTTCTTGCCAGGTATACCAAGAACACAAGGCCCTGACTGCTCTTCACCAGGGCTGTTTTTCAGCTCCGTGGGACTAGGGGGATGGGGGTGGGGAATGGGGACCCAGCACCAATGTCATGCTCATGCCGCTCACGGTGCTATCAATCATAAAGTCATTTGTCCCTGACCTAGAGTTCTTATGTCTTCTGCCAGCATCCATTAAACATTACCAGGTGTATTAGTCTGTTCTCACCCTCCTATAAAGAAATACCTAAGTCGGGCCCGGTGGCTCATGCCTGTAATGCACTTTGGGAGGCTGAGGTGGGTGTATCACCTGAGGTCAGGAATTCAAGGCCAGCCTGGCCAACATAGCAAAACCTCATCTCTACTAAAACTACAAAATTTAGCCAGGTGTGGTGGCACACACCTGTAGTCCCAGCTACTGGGGAGGGTGAGGCAGGAAAATCACTTCAACCCGGGAAGCAGAGGTTGCAGTGAGCCGAGACCACACTGCTGCACTCCAGCCTGGGTGACAGAGTGAGACTCTGTCTCAAAAAATAAAAGAAAATACCAAAGACCAGCTAATTTATAAAGGAAAGAGGTTTAATTGATTCACAGTTCTGCATGACTGGGGTAACCTCAGGAAACTTACAATCATGGCGGAAGGGGAAGAGGTACATCTTACATGGACACAGGCAAGAGAGAGTGGTACACAAAGGGGGAAGAGCCCCTTATGAAACCATCAGATCTTGTGAGAACTCACTCATTATCATGAGGGCAGCAAGGATGAGACCACCTCAATGATCAAATCACCTCCCACCAGGTCTCTCCCTAGACATGTGGGGATTATGGGGATTACAATTTAAGATGAGATTTGGGTAGGGACACAAAGCCTAACCATATCACCAGGCTAGCTGGTTAGCTTGCAAGTAGGGTAAAATCCCAGATTCTTCACAGTCCTTGACAGTTCTCTAACTCTCCACACAGGGTTTGTGGCCTTTTCTATCTGTGATCCCACAATATTTGCTCAAATAAAGTAAGTTATGTTGTTATAATACGGCATAGGATATGGCCCACAAGAGATATATGGAAAAATGTTTGTCAAAGAAATAAAATAAAATATTTCCAGTTCAGTAAAGGTCTCTGCTCTGTTAGCGGTGTCATTTGTCCTTCATTAAAACTCAACCCATTTAAATGGAACAGACAAGATGAGAATACCCTTTTATTGTCAGAAGAGATCCTAAAATGACTAATGCTCTGAAGACCTTGGAGAATCTAAAACTGACAGTATTAGGCTCTTACAGTCTCTCTTCATGTCAATTAAATTTGGCTGGCATGATCCTCTTAATAATTCCTAGACTTTTGAAAAAAAACATTTTTAAAGCATTCTTTCTGTAGTCCAGAGAACCATATGTTTCCCGTCCTTAAGAGTTGAAGGTTATAGCTACATTCTAAGATTTTTTAATAAGGTTTTCTTTTCTGAATGTTGTAAACTGAGGGAGAAAAACTCTCATTAATTATTGAATTCTTTTCCCAGTGATTTTATCATATTTTTGCAGCCAGGAGGCATGGCAGTATATTAATAAGCTGAAAAAAAAAGAATAAATAGAATCTCACTTGGTTATGAGATTGTGAAGAGAAATTGGGAAAATGCAAAACAGCAAACAGAAGCAGCTGTTAGAAAGTCCCAGAAATGAGGATATTATAAAATAACAAACATCTCTCTAGCTGAGGGCAATAGTTTGGCTTACAAGATGGAAGCCAGAGTTACCCCACTAATGAGCTATACAAAAAACTCATACTTCCTCTTGTCCAAGTGGTAGGGAAAGAAGGAATAACATTTTATTCAATTCAAAATTAGTAAAACAGCTGTATTTAAATGAAGAACTGAACTCAAAGGCTCTAATAATTGAAATCTGATTTATATTGATGAAATGTGCATTTTGTTTTTCAGATATCTATGGGAGGGACTGAGTTACTACTGAAAATGAACCCTGGCTAAATGGAGGAGGCTGATCCAGCCTCTCCATCCCTGCTGGCACAGTTACCTGCAAGGACACACCAAGGTTAGGGTAACTGAGGTTTATGCTCCAAGCAGTGCCATGGACCTCACATCCTGGCTCCAGGGCTTGATCTGTGCAGAAAGTTAAAAAGCCAGTTAGATGTTTTGCCAAAACCTTCCAATATTTGGAATGGCTTGAGAGAACACTGCACATTTCATTCAGTCTTAATCTACTTTCCTTAATGTTATCCTACATTTGAAGGTGTGAAACTGACCCTATGGAAACATCATTAATCAAAGCAACATAGGTAAAGGAGAGATGAGTCTCCCAACATTCAGAGAAAAGGATTCTGCGTAGCCTCATAATTTTGTCAGCTGTGCCGAACTGCCCTTATTGTGGCTCAAGTCAGAATGCTCAGGCTGTATCTTGG
Organism: Theropithecus gelada; assembly: GCF_003255815.1. Classification (NCBI taxonomy): domain Eukaryota; kingdom Metazoa; phylum Chordata; class Mammalia; order Primates; family Cercopithecidae; genus Theropithecus; species Theropithecus gelada. The sequence goes on along the minus strand of NC_037676.1, from coordinate 69,676,817 downwards.
GGCTGTAAGAGGAGGTTAGATAATTCCCACTAGCTTTACCCAGGCATTCGATACTTCTGTGAATACAACTGACACAGAAGAGGGGGAAAAGCAGAAATGATCAAGACCCAGTTCTTACTTCAGCCATTGCCAATGCACACCAATGGCCCCCACCAGCCTTTTCACTGCAAAGCCAGAAAACCACAGTATCTTCTACTTTAAAGTTCCATGTGCCAGCTATTTCTCTCTTCACCAACACCTTCATTACCGATCAGGGGCTGGGAAAAGTGAAATCTTGTTGCACCATTATTCTTTGATAATTAAATGGTTCATTTGGAGAACTCTGGGTTCAGCAGTGGATGAAGTGGGGGGAAATGCCGTGGAAAACAAAACAGCTTGGAAAACAAAACAGCTTGTTGCTAGTCTCAACACCCCTTCTCCACCCTTTTGCCTTCCCTCTCCTGTGAGGGAGAGGCCTTTATCTCAAACTCCAAACTCCTCTCACCCTGTAGATTCCCACTGGCAGCTCCTGCAAGGAATGCAGCTAAGGTTCAAGACTGCCAAGGATGTGGATTTTTTGTTGTTGCTTTTGTTTTTAGAGACAGGGTCTCACTCTGTCACCCAGACTGCAGTACAGTGGTGCAATCATAGTTCACTAAAGCATTGACTTCCTGGGCTCAGTTCATCCTCCCACCTCAGCCTTCCTAGTAGCTAGGACAACAGGCGTATGCCTCCATGCCCAGCTATTTTTTTTTCTTTTTCTTATCTTTTTTTTTTAGAGGCAAGGTCTTGCTATGTTGCCCAGGCTAGTCTCAGACTCCTGACCTCAAGCAATCCTCCTGCCTCAGGCTCCCAAAGTGCTGGGATTACAGGCATGAGCCACCGCACCTGGCCCAAGGATGTGTGTTTCGATATGTTCCGTGTTGCAAACGGATCTAGTGATATGAATGCCAATGAAACCATCTCCTGTACCATTTTGGGTACCTGCGTAATAAGATGAGCACCACTGACAAAGACATCATCGGGGCACCCTAGGGAAATCTGGAGCTCCTGGTTCTGGTTTGCAAATCATAAGAAAAGGCTTTTTGACCCAATCACTCAAATTTGTGCTTGGGTTCACTAAACTGTGGGTTTGGGTTACTCAGGTGGTTTTGTTTCCGTTTTTTCAAACTGGGGAAATAACTAACAAGTAAAAGTTGTTTTTCACTTCCTCATTTGTAGTAAGAGAACAACAGAGCTCAAAATTAGAGTCGCCTAGTTACAACTCTGCTTGAAGATTGCCTACAACCTACTAGAGGCTGGTACTTTTGTGCATTTTGTACTGCAGGAATCTGCATATGCCCCAGCCCCAAGATGGAAAGGTGGAGACCACGGAAACAGCCTACAGACATCTTTCCCCAGAGAAATGACCTTACCGGAATCCCTAGACTGGCAAGTAGTTTACAGCCAGTAACCTATCAGCAACATCTCGATTCCCAGAGGTGTAGCCCCCAGAATACTCCTTCTTAAGGCCTATATCTGTTGGGAATGTTCTCCTATTAATGGATTCCACAAAAATGGTAAGTAAATCAGCTTTTCAAAAACAAAATTGCATTTAAAGGCAATTATAGGCTGGGTGTGGCTCACACCAGTAATCCCAGCACTTTGGAAGGCCGAGGTGGGTGGATCACCTGAGGTCAGGAGTTCAAGACCAACCTGACCAATATGGTGAAACCCCATCTCTACTAAAAATACAAAAAATTAGCCAGACATGGTGGCACATGCCTGTAATCCCAGCTACTTGGGAGGTTGAAGCATGAGTATCAGTTGAACCCGGGAGGTGAGCCAAGATTGTGCCACTATACTCCAGCCTGGGCAAGAAGAGTGAAACTCCATCTCAAAAAAATTAATTAATTAAATAAAGGCAATTATATATGGGACACTATAAACAAAAAGTCAAAACACACCGAACTGCTATATGGGCAATATCCACTTTCCCCAGGATTTTATTAGAACCATAAGAATATTCTAAAAGACGTCACTAATCTTGGCTAATTTATAACTACCATTTAAAACTCAATTACCCTGAGCCACATTTCTCATATAATCCAAAATAGCTGTTATTCCTGATTATCCTATTCCTTGTAATGGCACCAGTATTCTTCCATTCAGCCAGGCGTAAAATGTCAGATCCATCTTTTACTCCTTTTCATGACACCCCTTCCCCATATGCTCAATTGCCAAATCCCATATTTCCTTAATAAAGTGGCTCCTAATCTCCCTTTCTACTGAAACTCTAGTTCTGGTCCTCGTTCTGGCTTTAAATGGCCACATCAGCTCCCAGCCTCTCCATTCTTCAAACCATTTTGCACATGGCATTTTGATTAATATGCTCATATTGTCGCTTTGGTTTTAGGATCCACCCATTTAAACATCTTTCAGGACTCTATTGCCTACAGCAATTGTTTTCATCTGGTAAGACACGGCACTTTGTGTCTTCCCTTGTGTTATACCTTGCATGCTTTGCAAACATCCTACTACCTTTTGATCAATAGGTAGAACGCATTCAATTTTCTTTTTTTTTTTTTTTTTTTGAAATGGAGTGTTGCTCTTGTTTCCCAGGCGAGATCGCAATGGCGCAGTCTCCACTCACTGCAACCTCCACCTCCAGGGTTCAAGCGATTCCCCTGCCTCAGCCTCTCGAGTAGCTGGGATTACATGGGCCCACCACCACGTCCAATTAATTTTGTATTTTTACTAGAGACAAGATTTTGCCATGTTGGCCAGGCTGGTCTTGAACTCCTGACCTCAGCTGATCCATCTGCCTCCAAAGTACAGGGATTACGGGCATGAGCCACCGCGCCCGGCCAGCATTCAAACTTCTAAGAGCAATTTCTGTCAAACAATGCTGATCTGAGAAACTTGTGGAGTATTAAACAGAGTACAACTTGCTATAAGTAAGAGGAAAGAGGCTTAGAGTAACATCAAGTCTACGCCAAGGGAATGATCTGGTGCTTACTGGAACTTGTGAGAACATTGCCTCTGAGTATTCAAAAGTGCACACTGCCTGGGAATAAACAGCTCTATTCCAAAAGAAACATAGTGCTGAAGGTCAACCAAGTGAATAGTGCAGTAACTATGGATGCTTTTATAGACACTGTGAGACCATAACTACACTATACTATGGTTTGTGCTGTAATTGCTGCTGGCTTGTTTAGTGTATCCAGATTTTTTTTTTTTTTTTTTTTTTTTTTTTTTTTTTTTAAGAGAGGGTCTTGCTCTGTCACCCAGGCTGGGGTGTAGTGGCACAATAATAGCTCACTGCAGCCTTTAACTCCTGGGCTCAAGCAATCCTCCTGCCTCAGCCTCCCTAGTAGCTGGGACTACAGGCACATGCCACCAAGCCTGGCTAAAGTTTCTGGACTTTTAATCCTTTCCACTATCCTGCCAAAAATTCTAGCATTTAAAATATTGAAAATCACAAGCTGAAAAGACTTAAGTCCAACGTTCCTTAGCACAATGCATGAGGCCCTTCTCATTTTGACCCTGACCTCTCTTTACAGCCTTAATTCCCAATACTTCCTCCTTGAGTCACATTGGATCACAGTTTGTTCTTTGATTAAGCCAGCTCTTCCATGTCTCTGGGACTTTGTATGCAGAAGAAACATTATGTCCTTGTTTTTTCTGCACTCATTTATCAAGACCCAATTGCAATAGCATTTCCTCTCTGATGTCTTTTCTAACTCCTCCAGCGAGAGGTAATTGCTCCCACAGTCCTTTGTACATATCTTCATTATAGCACATACCCTCAGATTTTGTAATCATTGTTCTACACTTATCTCTAAGACATCGGGAATAGTACATCTGAGTTGCCAAGGACAGTGACTTCATTTTATTAATCTATGAATTCTCAACTCTTGGGCTATTATAAGCCCTCAATAAATGTTGGTAGAATTGTTCGGGTTTTTTCCTAAGGTTCAGGCCACTATGACCTATTGCTAATTAATCCTTCAAAAATTATCTCCCACAACTCTGCTTTATGTTCGTTATACTCAAACCAAGTTAGAATATTTGCTGTTGCTATGCTCATGATTCAAAGGATTCTTTTATTTGGAACATTTACCCTGTCTCCATGATAGCCACCTGCAATAAACCTACCCATTCCTGATGACCCAGTTCAAATTCATGTTCTCCCAAAAAGTCATCCTTCATACCCAGGCTAAGCATTTTCTCTAAACTCTTTCATATTTTAGTTATATAGCTCTCAGGACACTGGGCACAAACTGCTCTGGATTGTAGTCACTTTAGCATATTTTACTTCCCTTACAAGGTTATCATCTCCTTGAGGCAGGAATGATGCCTTGATAATCTGTTTCCTCATTGGTACCTACACAATATGTTGCACATGAAGCTTTTCCAAATGCGTGAACAAATAAAATGATATACATATGTCTAGTATATCATTTATTCACAGTAGTCTGTTTACACACGCTATCATACAATTAAATTAAAGAATGGCTTAATTAATGGGGTAGTTTCAGCACTTCCTTGGTACATTATGCAACTGTTATTCCATGTTGCAAATTCTTGTATCACACTCTCAATGCTATTGCAGGCCTATTTGCTTAATGAGATAAATTTTTTAAAATATATGTGTGTGTGTGTGTGTGTGTGTGTGTGTGTGTATATATATATATATTTTTTTTTTGAGACAGAGTCTCACTCTGTCACCCAGGCTGGAGTGCAGTGGTGCTATCTCTGCTCACTGCAACCTCTGCCTCCTGGGTTCAAGTGATTCTCCTGCCTCAGCCTCCTGAGTAGCTGGGATTACAGGTGCGTGCCACCACACCCGGCTAATTTTTTGTATTTTTAGTAGAGATGGAGTTTCACCATGTTAGCCAGGATGGTCTCGATCTCCTGACCTCGTGATCCGCCCGCCTCGGCCCCCCAAAGTGCTGGGATTAAAGGCGCCCGGCCAAGATGAATTTTTAAAACCTTATACAGCTGTTCCCCTCTTACGTTGGAATGTGAAAATTGTGACTTATGAAATAGAGTAATAGTCCCAATATAAGTTAATTCCTTTTTTTCTCTTCTGGGCAAAGTTAGTTTCTCCACTTTGCTTCAGTTCACATATCCATTATGGCAATTATTTCTATTGCTTTGTAATGATATGTTTTCACTTTTATCTCCCCTCCTAGATTTTAAACTTCTGAAGGCTAAGAATCATGTCTTATATATCTATCTCTATCTCCCTGCTGATTGATCTATAGTAATTAGTTTACATATATAAATATATGTGTAGATATTTTACTGACTTTATACTTATACGTATTTAATATGTATATTAGTCTATTATTTTCCCATTGCTCTAAAGAAATACCTGAGACTGGGTAATTTATAAAGAAAAGAGGTTTAATTGGCTTATGGTTCCACATGTTTCACAGGAAGCATGGCAGCATCTGTTTCTAGGGAGGCTTCAGGGAGCTTTTACTCATGGCAAAAGGCAGCAAGAGCAGGCATCTTACATGGCAGGAGCAGGGATGGGGAGGCGGGAGGTACCACACACTTTTTTTTTCTTGAGATGGAGTCTCGCTCTGTTGCCCAGGCTGGAGTACAGTGGCACAATCTCGGCTCACTGCAACCTCGGCCTCCTGGGTTCAAGCGATTCTCCTGCCTCAGCCTCCCGAGTAGCTGGGATTACAGGCGCCCACCACTTCGCCTGGCTAATTTTTATATTTTTATTAGAGACGGGATTTCACCATGTTGGCCAGGCTGGTCTTGAACTGTGACCTCAAGTGATCCGCCCTCCTCAGCCTCCCAAAATGCTGGGATTACAGGCGTGAGTCACCACGCCTGGTCACTTAGCACTTTTAAAAGCATTGATAAAAGTGCAGCATTCTGTATGTGAACCTGTGTTTCTTCCACCATGGATTGCTTCTCTCTCTTCTGTCCTCCTCCACTTCTCAATTCACCCTACTTTCTTTACCCACTGGTTTATCTATTCTTCTCTCTTCCAACTTTCGTGTTTCTTCTCTTTTTGTCTTCTCTCTTTGAACTGGACATTAGATAAAATTGAAGTATACTTCCAAATTATTTTAGGCATGCTCTTTACTTTTGATAGATTCTGTAAGGAGTACTAGCCATGAATAGGAAAAAAAAAAAAAAAAGAATGTTTTCCCATCCCTGGTGGCATGGTGAGATGCAAAGCATCTAACATCAAGGCTGAGTGGCTTATGTTCTGATCCCAGTTTCCCAGTTTCCACAAGTGCCACTCTGGAAAGACTGGGTTGTTTTAATTTTATATGAAAAAAAAAAGAAAAAAATCTCTTACTTCCATTTTTTTCCATGCAGCAATGTTTAATGGAAATGGCTGAAATCTCTACTTACTTGTTACTGAAGATTCTTATCTTATCCAGAACAAAATATTTCCTCTTAAGACAGGCCTGCTGTCTTCAAACCAATAATGGTTTCTGCACTTCTACAGGTCATTTTAGGCTCAGTGGCAGACGAAAAACTCCCTTAGACAGAGATCTGCAAATTCCCAGAAACATTGTTCCTTTCTCCATCTCTCCACGGACTACAAAGAAATGGGGGTGAGGCCAGAGTGTCTGGGCATCCTCCAAGCCCTAGTCCTCTGAAAGGGGAAATGCTTTCTGCTTGAACTGACTGGAGAGCCGTCTACTAAAAAAGCAAAGTGTGACTGCAGTGAAATGGGGTTGATTATCCTGTGATGCAAAATAGGATCCAGACGTAATTTCTAAAATATCTTGCACATCAGCCCCATCAGTGGAATGAAAACACAACTTCCTAAGCAGATATCTTTGAAAGACAATGCTGGTAATTTCTTTTTTTAAAAGATTCTTCTTGATAGGACTTAAATCAAATGCCACTTATTTTTAAAGCTTTCCTTGATCTTTCTTATCAAAATTCATTGTTCTCTCCCTTTTACTTCCATAAATATACTTCTGCTGAAGAATAGCCTCTGGAAATTGGCAGTTAACTTTAATCATATTTGTATACCTGAGGTTCTGTGCTGGTGCCTACAAATAGCAGGTGTTCCATGCCTGCTTGTTGATCGGACTAAAAATCTGCTAAGTTGTTATTTTGGCCATTAACAATTACGGTACAAGGGTTGTGAGTCTATGTCACATGGTCATTAAAACTAGCTGTGTTCGCTGAAAAGTTAAGCTTTCAAAACAGAATACACAACAACTTGCTTTTTTTTTTTTTTTTTTACACATCTACCACCTAAGATTTTAGGACATCTTTGGAAGCCATAGAATGTTATACAAATGCTAGTGTTACTGTCAGGCTCAGAGATGAACAGAAGGTATAGTGTTTCTGTGGCTATGCAGTCTAGAAATGTATTTTTGTTAAATGTAGTTATTTAAAATAAAATGTAGTATAATAAAACTTCATTGCTATGATTAATACGTCCTCTACTAAAATCAGAATTCATCATTAGGATTAACTGTTTGGTAGGCCAAGGCGGGCAGATCAGTTGCGCCCAGGAGTTCAAGACCAGCCTGGGCAACATGGTGAAACCCTGCCTCTACAAAAAAAAGAGAAAAAAACTAGCTGGGCATGGTGGCATGTGCCTGTGGTCCTAATTACTCAGGAAGCTGAAGTAGGAGGTTTGCTTGAGCCTGGGGGACGGAGGTTACAGTGAGCCAAGATTGCAAGATTGTGCCACTGCATTCCAGCCTGGGTGATAAAGCAAGACCCTGTCTCAAAAAAAAAAAAAAAAAAAAAGGATTATATGAACTTAAGTGTATGCTTGCTCTACCGATAGAAAATTGTTTTGCTAAAAAAAAAAAGAAAGAAAAAAAGGAAGAAGAACAAGAAAGCAAGCTGTCTTGAAAGAATTTTATAGGTTTCAAATACAAATAATAACACAGCAATGGCTGTGTTGTAAAAAACTGTTTTTCCAAAGTAGGTATCAATGATTTTTTTTTTTTTTTTTGAGACAGAGTCTCACTCTGTCACCCACGCTGGGCTGTATTGGCACGATCTCGGCTCACGGCAACCTCCACCTCTCGGGTTCAAGCAATTCTCCTGCCTCAGCCTTCCGAGTAGCTGGGACTACAGGCACGTGCCACCATGCCTGGCTAATTTTTTTTGTATTTTTAGTAGAAACGGGGTTTCACTGTTTTAGCAAGGATGGTTGCAATCTCCTGACCTCGTGAACCACCCGCCTTGGCCTCCCAAAGTGCTGGGATTACAGGCATTAGCCACTGTGCCCGGTCCAATGATTTCTTGCCAACACCTTGGCCCAATGAAGGGGTATCTCTATGGCTACTCTGCCTGAAAGTATTAAAGCTGCCTAGTTGTAAAAATACCTTTTATTTTATTTTATTTTATTTTTGAGATGGAGTCTCGCTCTGTGGCCCAGGCTGGAGTACAGTGATGCAATCTCAGCTCATTACAACCTTTGCCTCCCTGGTTCAAGCAATTCTCCTGCCTCAGCCTCCTGAGTAGCTGGAATTATAGGCACCCACCACCATGCTTGGCTAATGTTTTTGTATTTTTAGTAGAGACAGGGTTTCACCATGTTGGTCTGGCTAGTCTTGAACTCCTGACCTCAAGTGATCCACCCACCTTGGCCTCCCAAAGTGCTGGGATTATAGGTGTGAGCCACTGCGCTCGGCCTAAAAATAGCTTTTTATTCACACTTTTCCTTTAGCATAATTAGTAAGGTATATATTTTCTACACAGTTTATTTAACATTGTTTTGGACATGGATCATCAGAGGACCTAGGAAATCTAAGCTATTTAATACAATAGTGACAGAAAATCATTTTGAAAAATAGACAGTAATAAACAAGGGGAAAAAATCTTCAGTTTTCGCAAGCATACAAGTAAAAAGACTGATTATATTTACAGCAATCCACTGTCGTAAAATATGACATGAAATTTAAAATTCAAAGGATTCCTTTAAATTAACAAAGGAAGTGCAGAAAGACCAAGATTTCAGAGAACTTAAAACCTGCACTGCTGTAGTCAGAAAATCACAAATACTGGTCCATCGACATTTGGTCAGATATGCTATTGTTATTGAAAAGCTAATATTTGAGGGACTTAACGCTTCACCCAATGGTCAAAGCCTTGAACTAACTGTAAGTCTAGAATTGTGCAATGCTTTCAGAGCACAAATAGAGGAACAATGACCACAGAAAGATATCTGGAGCTCAGCTATATTCCACTGAATCTTAGTTCCCATTCTTCAAGTTGGTTTCATTGGACCTTTTAAGTGAAATGATCATAAAATGAATTTTCCAATCCTAATTCAAAACAATGAGGCAAGGTAACACAGTCGGAAGCACTCCCCAAGTGGGCACTCTAGAGGGAGATACTCTCACATTGAGTCTAAGAAAATGTTTGATTAAAGACATTGATACATTCAGGGAAAAGAGAAATACTGTGAACATTGTTTTAAGGAATACTACCTAAGTGATCACACCATTGGTTTTTCATTACAAATTTTATGGAATAACATTTGAAATGTGCTGCAAAGTATTCATGTTTTTTTGTTTTTTTCTTGAGACAGAATCTTGTACTGTCGCCCAGGCTGGAGTGCAGTGGCGCGATCTCGGCTCACCGCAAACTCCGTCTCCCAGGTTCAAGCGATTCTCCTGCCTCAGCCTCCCGAGTAGCTGGGATTACAGGCATGTGCCACCACGCCCAGTTAATTTTGTATTTTTAGTGGAGACAGGGTTTCTCCATATAGGTCAGGCTGGTCTTGAACTCCTGACCTCAGAGGATTCACCCGCCTCTGCCTCCCAGAGTGCTGGGATTACAGGTGTGAGCCACCACACCCAGTAGTATTCATGTTTTGAAGTAAGCAATAGGTATAACTCTTGGTGAATGAAATGCCACATTTCTGTATTTAAATGTTTTCTCTGTCAGGCCATATTCTAATCTTATGTCTGGTGAGCTTATTTTTACATGCCTTTTTTATTATTCAAGTAGAAAAACTAAAAAAAAGTAAGTAAGAAAAAAGATGGAAAAAAGTCTATATTGCTACCACCAGGAGATAGACAATATAAACATTTTAGTTTATATACTTTAAGACTTTTTTGAAAAGAACAACACAGACATTATGTTATAACTTGACTCTCCCTCCTCTCCCTCAAATTACTTGTTGACCTAAAAGGAAAAAGCTGAGGCAAAATTAATATAGGTAGAAAGATTATGGCTGGGCACAGTGGCTCACACCTGTAATCCCAATACTTTGGGAGGCTGAGGTGGGAGGATCACCTAAGGTCAGGAGTTTGAGACCAGCCTGGCCAACATGGTGAAACCCCATTTCTACTAAAAACACAAAAAATTAGCCGGGCATAGTAGTAGGCGCCTATAATCCCAGCTACTCAGGAGGCTGAGGCAGAAGAATCACTTGAACCCAGGAGGGGGAGGTTGCAGTGAGCCGAGATCGTGCCACTGTACTCCAGCCTGGGCAAGAAGAGCTAAACTCCATTAAAAAAAAAAAAAATGATTATTTAGGGTAAACTTGAGGATTGCAACCCAATATCATAAATTCAAGTTGCCCTGAATGTACACTCCAATTAGCCCCAGTTACAAGTGAATTTATTTATTTTATTTATTTTTTCTTATTTAGACAGTATCTCCCTCTGTCACCCAGCTAGAGTTCACTGGAGGAATACAAGTGGATTTTTTTTTTTTTTTTTTTTTTTGAGACAGAGTCTTACTCTGTCGCCTAGGCTGGAGTGCAGTGGTGTGATCTCGGCTCACTTCAAACTCTGCCTCCTGGGTTCACACCATTCTCCTGCCTCAGTCTCCCGAGTAGCTGGGAAAACAGGCACACACCACCATGCCCGGCTAACTTTTGTATTTTTAGTAGAGACGGGGGTTTTACTATGTTGGCTAGGCTGGTCTTGAACTCCTGACCTCAGCCTCCTAAAGTGCTGGGATTACAGGCATGAGCCACCGCGCCCAGCCTACAACTGGAATTTTAAAGGCAAAAAAGGGGGATGGCAAGTCGACTGACAAAGTTGTTTGTCAGGAATTCTCATTGGTTTACAGAAATAGCAATGATTAGTTATTGGCTATATACTGATAACCTATAGGGTGTGGTTATAGTGCCCAGTGTGCATAATTAGGTTAACTTATAATAGCTTGTGGCAATAGCAAGCAGTTTAATGGGATGAATACATAGATCAAAGTGGGGAGAAGGATGTGATTGATGGCTCATTTTAATGGCTCTTTGGGCCTGATAATTAAAAGGGCTTGCATTCCTCAGATAAAAGGTTTTTTTTTCTCCTCTTATTATAATGTGGACATCTGTCCATGCCAACATATGTTCATCTCACCATTTGTAATGGCTTCGTGCTAATTTCATTGCATGAAAATATACCATAATTTACTTAACCAATCGTGCATCTGTAGATGTTTACGTTGTTTATTATACAACACTGGAATGCATAAGCAATCTATTCTCTATTCTGCACCTACAATAATCTTTTAAAACATAAATCAAGTAGGTCACTTCCCTATTGGTATCCTAACTCCTCACCATGGCCTATTAGACTACCTAAAAAGGCTCCTGGCTCCACACCAAGAACCTCTCACCCCTCTTCCTCTCACTTACTTGCTGAAACCCCACTTGCCTCTTTCTGTGGTCAGACAAACCAGCAACATTGTTTCTGTCTCAGGGCCTTTGAACGTACCTTTCCATTGGTTAAACACATTGTTTAGCAAACTCCTCACCATCCCATCCTCCACTCAGGAGCCCCTTCTTTGGCAAGACCTTCCCTGACCACCCACCCTGCCACCCTCCACACCCTTTCAGATAGTATTCAGAAATTTTCCTTTGTGGCATGTACCGCATTTGTTAATAAATTATTTGCAGCTGAGCACAGTGGCTCATGCCTGTAATCCCAGCATTTTGGGAGGCCGAGGCGGGAGGATCACTTGAGGCCAGGAATTTGGAACCAGCATAGCCAAGATGGCAAAACCTCGTCTCTACCAAAAATACAAAAATTAGCTAGATGTGGTGGTGCACCCTGTGGTCCCAGCTACTCAGGGGCTGAGGCATGAGAACAACTTGAACCTGGGAGGCAGAGGTTGCAGTGAGCCAAGATCATACCACTGCACCCCAGCCTGGGCCACAGAGCAAGACTCTGTCTCCAAACAAACAAACAAACAAATAAATAAATAATTTGCATCATTATTTGTTTAGAATATTTCTCCTCCAGGAGACAGAAACTCCATGAGGGCCAGGATTGTGTCTAATTGCCACTGTGTTCTCAGCTCCAGCAATAAAGTCTGACATAAACACACCAAAACATATTTGTCAAATAAAAGAAATACTAGTTTTCTCTGTCCTGAAAACACTGGAGTTTAAAAATAAATTTTACAGGGTTGAAATTTTTATTTTTATTTTATTTTATTTATTTATTTTTTTGAGACAGAGTCTCCCTCTGTCACCCAGGCTGGAGTGCAGTGGCGCAGTCTCGGCTCACTGCAAGCTCCGCCTCCCAGGTTCACGCCATTCTCCTATCTCAGCCTCCCAAGTAGCTGGGACTACAGGCATCCGCCACCAGGCCCAGCTAATTTTTTTGTATTTTCAGTAGAGACAGGGTTTAATCGTGTTAGGCAGGATGGTCTCAATCTCCTGACCTCGTGATCCGCCCTCCTCGGCCTCCCAAAGTGCTGGGATTACAGGCGTGAGCCACCGCCCCCGGCCCGAAATTTTTATTATCTTAACAGCTGGTACCAGAACTCTTCTTAGGAAGGGAACAGTGCCCGGGGAAATACCTTGAAAAGCCATTTGTGGAAAGGAGCGCCCTGCCCCCAGGACTGTGGCAAAGAAAGAAAAGGCAGGTCAGTTCTGCATGACAAAACAAAAGGAATTTTTTGGCCTTGCAGAGGAAGGAGGGGCACCAGGTGAGGTAGAGAGAGACTGAGTGAAAATTCCTTTGGTGAAGTTGCCACTTTTCACGTGTTAGTGATGGTAAATCCATACGGGTCTACAGCAACCTCATTCCTTGCCTCCTCAGAAGAAAGAATTCCACCAAGGGGCATAAGGCAGAGTGAGAGACCCAGGCAAGTTTTAAAGCAGGAGTGAAAGTTTATTAAAAAGCATTAGAGCAGGAATGAAAGGAAGTAAAGTACACTTGGAAGAGGGCCAAGCAGGTGACTTGAGAGATTCAAATGCATGGTTTGACCTTTGACTTGGGGTCTTATATGTTGGCATGCTTCCGGGGTTGCATTACTCCTCCCCTTTCTTCCCTTGGGGTGGGCTGACCCCACGTGCAGTGGCCTGTCAGTACGAGGGAGGGGCTGCGCGCACAGTGTGTTTACTGGAGTTGTACATATGCTCACTTGAGGTGTTCTTCCCTTACCAGTGGAGTGTTCCAAGAAGGTCATATACCAGTTAAACTCCACCATTGTGCCTCTTAATGTGCATACTGGAGCCCACTCATCACACTCCTAAGATCCTATTGGGAAGCTGCTGATCACCAGTTTCAGGTGTTTTCTATGTATTGTGAGCCTGCCTTTCCCTGGCACTGGCTGTGACCAATTATTATTTTAGAGAGACAGTTAACAACCACCTGACCATCACCTGATGGTTGCCTGACATTTCTGGTGAGTAGGGGGCCCTCTCCTGCCCTACTCATGTCTGCCTGACTACTTACTGTAACACATGTCTGTCTCTCAAATAGTAAAGTCCACTTACCACACAAACGGCCTCTTAGGAGGTGTGTGTGTGTGTGCTTGCACATAGACTGGGAAAGAGCCTGAATGTGATATCTGAGTCAATGAATTGCTGAGCAGAAGAAGCAGGCCAGTGGAATTCCAGCACTTTGGGAGGCCGAGGCAGACAGATCACTTTTGTGAGCTCAGGAGTTCGAGACCAGCCACAGCAACATGGCAAAACCCCGTCTCTACAAAATATACAAAAATTAGCCAAGCGTTGGTGGCTCCTACCTGTAATCCCAGCTACTGGGGAAGCTGAGGCGGGAGGATCATTTGAGCCAGGTTGCAGGGAGCCGAGATCATGCCAACACCCTCCAGCCTGGGAGACAGAGCAAGACTCTGTGTAAAAAAAAAGAAAAAAATAGGAAGAACAAGGAGAAGGAAGAAGGAGAAGAAGGAGGAAGAAGGAGGAGAAGGAGAAGAAGAGAAGAAAGAGAAAGAGGAGAAGGGAGAGGGGCAGGGGGAGGAGGGGGAGAGGGGGAGTGAGCGAGAAGAAGAAAGAAAATGAAAAGACACTGAAATAATCCATAAACTGAGGAAACAAGTTTGGAGCCAGAGGTGACTTTGAGAATGTAAACTGCTTAGGAATTTCTAGAAATCAACCACAAGCCTTGAAGTGGGGGGCAATGGGGTATTGATTTTACTTTATCTAGACCTCAAGGGACAGGGAGACCTCACATCAAACCTGGATTAAAACATCAATGAGTTTTTGCCTCTGAAAGAATCTATAGTCGGGAGCAAATGACACATTTAACTCCTCGCCCCATCTGGCCTTAACTGCTGCCCATCCTTTCGCCAGTTTAAAATTTTGGGTCTAAAGAGATGAGAAAAATGGAGAAGGAAAAAGGGGGAAAGTTGGACCAAGAGACTCTTCTCCCTTATCACCAGACAAGATAAACTTTACCAAAATGTCTCTTCCTACCTGTCTTTTACGATAACATAGTAATTTAGTGATTTCGAGTCTTTCAGGCAAGACATGACCTGGCTGTGGGAGACCAAGACAGGCAGATCACTCGAGCCAAGCAGTTCGAGGCCAGCCTGGGCAACATGGCAAAAACCCATCTCTACAAAAAATAACAAATTATCCAGGTGTGGTGACATATGCCTTTGGTCCCAGGTACTCGGGAGGCTGAGGCAGGAGGATCCCTTGAGTCCAGGAGGTCAAATCTGCAATGAGCCATAATCATGCCACTGGACTCCAGCCAGAGAAAGACCTTGTCTCAAACAAATAAAAAAAATATTTTGGGGAAAGGTACTCTATAAATAAATAGCATATCCCTTTGCAATTATAATTGCAAATGGTTTTCTTGATTTTTATTTGACCTACTCAAACAGATTTTACCATTTTGAAATATCTTCTGAGCATGAATTGCTTTACTATTTGCAACTCCCTACCTAGAGAATAGCCTGTGAGTACAATTCTATAAAAAAAATTTGATGATGACTCATGAGTGTCCTGCTAGGAGAAAAAAAATCTGATATCAAATGTACTATTTGTCACGCGCGTCCGTGTGAAGAGAGTCCACTAACAGGCTTTGCGTGAGCAACAAGACTGCTTATTTCACCTACGTGCAGGCAGGCTGAGTCCGAAAAGAGAGTCAGCAAAGGGTGGTGGGATTATCATTAGTTCTTATAGGTTTTGGGATAGGCGGTGGAGTTGGCAGCAATGTTTTGTGGGTAGGGGGTGGATCTCACAAAGTACGTTCTCAAGGGTGGTGAGAATTACAAAGAACCTTCTTAAGGGTAGGGGAGATTACAAAGTACATTGATCAGTTAGGGCGGGGCAGAAACAAATCACAATGGTGGAATGTCATCAGTTGAGGCTATTTTCACTTCTTTTGTGGATCTTCAGTTGCTTCAGGCCATCTGGATGTATACGTGCAGGTCACAGGGGATATAATGGCTTAACTTGGCCTCAGAGGCCTGACACTATTGTTTACATTTGTGTAATCTTAGAACACTGAAGAAGGAACAAAGGAGTTGCCAGGTCAGACCCAAATTATTAGACCATATGTATAAAACAAGTTCTCTTTTTCACATAACTCAGTAGGCTGAAGCATGATTAATACAAGTGTGAACACCTCCAGGCTTCGTTACTGCCAATGACTCCTGTTTTCATTGGAACACCCTCTGATTCTTCCCATAAACAAAGCTTTCACTTTCTGGCCAAATTTGGTCAACTCATGAATCAGCACACACTAATACATTTACTCCACTTCTACAGGCAATTTGAATGGGAAATAGAGGAACCTTCACTGGCTTTTCAGTAGCCAATTATTATATTCAAAGTAGCCTTGTTGATTATTAGCGGATCTAAAAGTAGAGCATGTCTTACAGGTCTATAGTTATCCAGAAAACTCCACTCCCTATATGCGTATTATCCCACTTTAAAGTGGAGGAACAGCCTATTACATGTACAGCCACTTGCCAAACAACAATATTTTGGTCAACGGCACATAAGTAATCCCATCATATAAAAAGTCCTATCGCCTAGTGACACTGTAGCCATCATAGCCATCACAGCCTTCACAGCCAGTGATGTAGCACAAGGCATTACTCACCTGTTTGTGGTGATGGTGTAAACAAACCTACTGCACTGCCAATTGTATAAAAGTATATCACACACAATTATGCACAGTACTTCATACTTGCTAGTGATAATAAATGACTGTTACTGGTTTACATATTTCAGGTCCTTTAGGTGGTATTCCGAAAGAAGACATTGTTGTCATAGGAGATGACAGCTCCATGCCTGTTATTGCCCCTGAAGACCTTCCAGTGGGACAAAATGTGGAGGTGTGGCATTGATGATCCTGGCCCAGTGTAGTCATAGGCTAATGTGTGTGCTTGTGTTTTAGTTTTTAACAAAAAAGCCTAAAAAGTAAAAATTAAAATAAAACAATTTAAAAATAGATAAAGGTGTATTATAGATTCAAGATGTAAAGAAAGAAAATATTTTGTACAGCTGTACAATGTGTGTTTTATGCTAAGTTTTATTACAAATGAGTGAAAAAGCTTTTCAAAATCTGAAAGTTTATAAAACAAAAAAGTTATAGTAGGCAAAAAGTTTCTTAACAGTACACTTCTCAGAATGTATCCCAAAAGTTTATTATTGAAGAAAGACAAATATATTTTTAATAAATTGAGTGTAGCCTAAGTGTACAGTGTTTATGAAGTCTACAGTAGTGTGCAGTAATGTCCTAGGCCTTCACATTCACTCACCACTCACTGACTAACCCAGAGCAACTTCCAGTCCTGCAGGCTCCATTCATGGTATGTGCCCTATATAAGAGAACCATTTGAAAAATCTTTTATATCATCTTTTTACTGTACCTTTTCTATGTTTAGATATATTTAGATACATAAATCCTAACCATTGTGTTACAGTTGCCTACAGTTTTCAGTACAGTAACGTGCTGTGCAGGTGCGTAGCTATACTAACTAGCCTAGGTGTGTAAGGCTATACCATCTAGATTTATGTAAGTACACTCTATGACGTTCACACAGTGACAAAACTGCCTAATGGTGTACTTTTCAGAATGTAACCCCATGGTTAAGAGACACATGACTGCATTACATATTTGCATATATGTGAACCTTAAAAAGAACAGAAAGTCACATAATAAAATGTTTGTGATTACCATTTCTGAATACAGGGATTATTAGTGCCAACGACACCCCAAAGATGTTTGTGTCCTAATCCCTAGAATCTGTGAATTTGTTACTTCACATGGCAAAGAAGAATTAAGGTTACACATGCTAATCAGCAAACTGATAATCCTAGATTATCCTGGATCATTCATGTTGGCCCAATGTAATTGCAAGGGTCCTTAAAAATGAAAGAGGGAGGCAGAAGAGAGTCAGAGGAAGATGTGACTAATGATCAAAGAGACACAAAGTTGCTGGCTTTGAAGATGAATGAAGGGGCCACAAGCTAAAGAATATGGGCAGGCTGGGCATGGTGGCTCATGCCCGTAATCCCAACACTTTGGGAGGACAAGGTGGGCAGATTGCTTGAGCCTAGGAGTTTGAGTCCAGTCTGGGCAACATGGCAAAACCCTGCCTCTACAAAAAATTAAAGAAAAAAAAATTAGCCAGGAGTGGTGACACACCTGTGTCCCAGCTACCCAGGAGGCTGAGGCAGAAGGATCACCTGAGCCCAGGAAATTGAGGCTATAATGATGTAATCGCACTCCAGCCTGGGCAACAGAACAAGACCCTGTCTCAAAAAAAAAAAAAAAAAAAAAAAAGAGTGTAGGCAGCCCCCATGAGCTGGAAAAGGAAAAGAAACACATTCTCCAGTAGAGTCTCCAGAATGAACACAGCCCCGCTGATGCCTTGATTTTAGCTCAGTAAGACCTAGGTCAGACTTCTGACCTCCAGAACTGTAAGATGAATTTATGTTTGTTTTAAGCCATTAAATGTGTGGTAATTTGTGGCAGCAGCAGTAGGAAATGACTGCAATAGCTGATTCTGGTTGTTGTGTTTCTGGGGAACTTAAAAGCAAGATAGTTTGATATGTTCCAAATTTTATAGAATGTATATGTGTTATCTTTATAACTGGGGAAATCTAATGCTTATTTTTGAACATAATACTAAAATGGTAGTGGGGGCTGTGGTAGAAAGTATTGAACTTTTAGGATCACGTTTAACAACACCACAGTTGCTCCTTGATGTCTAACTCCATTTATTGAGAAATTGGACTTATTATAATCAATAACTCACAGACAATTAAGACCCAATTTAACAGAAAGTTATTGAGGACCTGCAGAGTACCAGCCACCATCTGGATCTGTCCACTGACATGGATCTTTTCCATGGAATTCCTTAGTTGGCAGAGGATGGCATTTCCTAGTGGGATAGTGTGCAGCCACTTCCTAGCACACTTTCCCTGTGCAAGCTTGCTCTGCTGTGCTGGGTGGCTGTGGTGTCGTTCTGGCAGTAGGGGCTGCTGCTGGTCCAGATTGAAGAGGAGGAGCTGATGGTTTGAGGGATGATGTCGGACAGAGTAGAAGTGGAGTTAATACTATAGGGATTGGTGGAAGAGGTAGTGGTGCTGATAGGAGAGAGGTCTGGGTGAGTAGAGGTAATGAACTGTTTCACAATTCGTCACAATTAGGACACTGCAGTGCTACAAAGATGTCCTTGTTGTTGCAACACATTGATTTCTGCATCCTTCTTTGGTTATTTCTGACCAGTTCAGGCAGACCAGAGAGAAGGTGGCGGTAATGTGTCTGAATGCAGAGGTTGAATAACCACCTTCTTCTTTTCTTCATTTCCTCCCAGCTCCGCAGCATGTTACACAAAGCTCCTGGTGCTTTGTCTAGCATAACTTTCAGACTCCTGTTTTCTCTCTCCAGGCACTGTTTACTAGCACACCATCAACTCTTCATTCCCCACCTTACTGCTGAGACTCAAACTGTCAACTCTGTCTCTACCTTGTTTCCTCAGCCTGGAACACCCTTCTCCCCACTTAAAATTATTTTATCCTTCAGAGCTCAAATCAAATGCTAACTGCTTCTTACAACAATAAGTGAAGCCATCTGCCAGGACTTTCCTATATATTATCTAATCCATTCCATTTTGAGTCTTAAGCTTTCTCATCTTCCTGTTGTGTGTGCGTTTGAACCTGGAATCTGTACGGTACTTGGTGCTGCTGTATAAAACCTCCCCTCAGTCAGAACCCGTTACTCTTGCCTCTTTGTTATCACTTATTTCATCCTGCTTCACAATTAGTTACTGTTTTATGTGTTTGCGTCCTCCTGCCTCTGCTGTCAGCTTTTTGAGGACTGGTACCTTGTCTTAGCCTGCTGTGAGATGCGTCTCTGTGGCATGTAAGATGTCGTGCTTTATAACAGGCAGGCAGGCAGGCCAATATGTACACATAAAATAGACACATATATTAACTTACAGATCAAGGATTTCTTCTCCAGCTTCTTCTCCCAGCCGGGAATTTTTATAGAGTCCCAAGGTTTCGAAAAGGTTAGAATTTTCCACCCTACCACTTCCTCTTAATGTGGAAAGTTCATGGGTGTGTCACAGACTGGAGTTAGGAAATGTTGCTAAAACTGTCACTTGCTACTACTATTTTTTTTTTTTTTAAGACTTTAGCTAGCAGGACCTGTTGCTTAATGAAGTGGAGTAATGAACCTTGTAGAAATGGCTCTAGGATTTCAAGGTGGGGTGGATAATGTCACTGGAAAGGAAGTATGAGAAAATAATTAACTCCAACACACAAGAGACTACCCCTTCCCCTCCCAGCTGAAGTCACCTTTGACTTATAAACATGTTTTTGGGTAGAGGTGGGAGGTGGGCAGACAGGATATGGGAGACTGGTTTGACTTGTTGGCTCTAATGCTCTGACCAATTAGGCAAGAGTAGTTGAAGTCAGATTTGAGACTCTTTGCAGGAGGTTATTGAAGAGTTTCTAACCCATTAAAAGAAGCATGGATATAAATGAAAACTAGGTAAATTTCACAGAAACGTTTTTGGTCATTGGAAGAGCAAGTGGGTCTGAATGAAACTTTTTTTTTTTTTTTTTGAGACAGAGTCTCGCTCTGTCACCCAGGCTAGAGTGCAGTGGTGCAATCTTGGCTCACTGCAATCTCTGCCTCCCAGGCTCAAGCGATTCTCCTGCCTTAGCCTCCTGAGTAGCTGGGATTACAGGCGTGCACCACCACGGGGTTTCTCCATGTTGGTCAGGCTGGTCTCGAACTCCTGACCTTGTGATCTTCCTGCCTCGGCCTCTCAAAGTGCTGGGATTACAGGCGTGAGCCACTGCACCTGACCTTTTTTTTTTTTTTTTTTTTTTCCTGAGAGACAGTCTTGCCCTGTCGCCCAGGCTGGAGTGCAGTGGCACCATCTCAGCTCACTGCACTCTGCCTCCCTGGTTCAAGCAATTCTCCTGCCTCAGCTTCAGCTTCCCAAGTAGCTGGGACTACAGACATGTGCCACCACACCCGGCTAATTTTTGTATTTTTTAGTAAAGATGGGATTTCACTATATGTTGGCCAGGCTGGTCTTGAACTCCTGACATCAGGTGATCCACCCACCTAGGCCTCCCAAAGTGCTGTGATTACAAGCATGAGCCACTGCACACGGCCCTGAATAATTAAATCAAATAAATGTTTGATGTGCTTCAGCAATGGCATCTCTTCAAAAATACACTGTTAGTTTGCCCCTAAGTGAGGCAAGACTAGTGTGTGCTTACAAAATAATCCTAACGTGAGAAATACAAAGATATACCTCTCTTGCCAAAATCTACATATTTCCAAAGTTCAGGATTATTTTTATGTCTCTATGCTTTGAAAGAATACTGTGTGTATGCATATGTGTAAATATTTTTTCATTTATTTCACTATATCATGTGTTTCACAAAATGACATAAACATTTAACAAAGAAAAACAAGATAATGTATTTCCCCAAAATAAAGCTTTCCTCATACCTTTTTGGTTTTTTTCTAAAACAAGTGTTTCCAGAAACAAAGACTTCTTTTTGTGGAATGTGTTTTTCCATTTACAAATGAGATGAAGGGATGAGTTAAAAGAGCCATAACTGTTGGGCACTGACTAGAATAGAAAGCAGTAGAACACTTCGGTTGTTTTTCCTCCCCTCTCTCCTAATGACCTTCTCTTCTCCATCCAGGGAGTGAATGATTGTCTACTTCCCCAGCACACCTCCTCCTACTCTCTGGGAATAAGAACAGGCTGGGCCAGGCGTGGTGGCTTACTCCTGTAATGCCAGCACTTTGAGAGGCCAAAGCGGGCGGATCACTTGAGGTCAGGAGTTCGAGACCAGCCTGGCCAACATGGTGAAACCCCTTCCCTACTAAAAATACAAAATTAGCCGGGCATGGTGGTGCATGCCACCAGCTACTCGGGAGGCTGAGGCAGAATTACTTGAACCCAGGAGGTTGCAGTGAGTTGAGATCGTGCCACTGCCCTCAGCCTGGGCAACAAAATGAGACTCTGTCAAAAAAAAAAAAAAAAAAGAAAAAAGGAAGAGTCTGACAAAAGTCGGGTTACATATTCTGGAACGAAACACACTTAATCTTCAACTATCAAAGTAGAAAGGAAAAGCAATAATTTATAAATTCCATCATTTTTCTTACCCAGACTTTCTCTCTGAAACATACATCTGGTTACAAAAAATGTTAGCCAAAGGGCATATTTTAGGATATTTAAGAATTTCTAAAGGGGGAAGAGTCTCGGATTCTACCCACCCTTTCCAATGGCCAGTGTTGTCACTGAAGTTTAGCAACAGTGTTACAGTTTCAAAGATAAATGGTGATTTCCAAGACTATTAGTGACCCAGGATCCTTCTAGTTATCCTTTCAGAGAAAATATAGTGGGGGGAAAAAGCAGGGAAAGGGAGTGGAACAGGAGTAGGAAATTTTGCAGACACATTCTTCAGGTTAATGTTTATTGACATAACCAGGCTTCAAGTCACAGTTAACAACTATCAAAGTCCTAATTATATTACACAGAACAAATCTAACCTCCTCTAGCAGTGGTTCTCAAAGTTTAGTGCATCCAAATTACCATAAAGACTTGCTGAGACAGATTGCTGGCCCCACCCCCAAAATGTCAGATTCAGTAGGCAAGTTGGGGTGTGGGGGACAAGTACTTGCTTTTTTTTTTTTTTTTTTTGCGACAGTGTCTGGCTCTGTCACCCAGGCTGAAGTGCAGTGGCATGATCTGGGCTCACTTGCAAGCTTCACCTCCCGGGTTCAAGCCATTCTCCTGCCTCGCCTCCCAAGTAGTTGGGATTACAGGCATGTGTCACCATGCCCGACAAATTTTTGTATTTTTAGTAGAGACGGGATTTCACCATTTTGGCCGGGTTGGTCTCGAACTCCTGACTTCAGGTAATCCGCCTGCCTCAGCCTCCCAAAATAGTGAGATTACAGGCATGAGCTATGGCACCAGGCCAAGTATTTGCTTTTTTTTTTTGAGACGGAGTCTCTCTCTGTCGCCCAGACTGGAGTGCGGTGGCACGATCTCGGCTCACTGCAAGCTCCGCCTCTCTGGTTCACGCCATTATCATTCCTCAGCCTCCCGAGTAGCTGGGACTATAGGCGCCCACCACCATGCCTGGCTAATTTTTTGTATTTTTAGTAGAGACGGAGTTTCACCGTGTTAGCCAGGAGGGTCTCGATCTCCTGACCTCGTGATCCGCCCGTCTCGGCCTCCCAAAGTGCTGGGATTACAGGTGTGAGCCACCGCACCCGGCCAAGTTTTTGCATTTCTAAGAAGTTCCCAGGTGATAAGGATGCTGTTAGCCTATAATCCCCACTTTCAGGGCCGCTGTCCTATAGTAGTTATTCTCAATTCTGATTCTGCATCAGAAGACTCTTCTTGTGAGGTTTTTAATAAAATCTTAATACCTTGGCACCACCCCAGACCCACCAAGACAGAACCTCTGGGGTTGGTCTTGCCAAAGATTAAAAAAAAAAAAAATTGCTGGTCACTAGTGAAAGTGGATAGTTAACAGAGAGTTAAAAGGTGGGGTGAAGTCTATGCATTGTAACTACTGCAGTAGGAAAGAGGGGGCAGTGTGAAGCTTCACTGGGGCACAAAGCAGATTTTTTTTTTTTTTTTTTGAGACGGAGTCTCTCTCTGTTGCCCAGACTGGAGTGCAATGGCGCGATCTCAGTTCACTGCAAACTCCGCCTCTAGGGTTCAAGCAGTTGTCCTGCCTCAGCCTCCCCAGTAGCTGGAACTACAGGTGTGCACCACCATGCCCAGCTAATTTTTTGTATTTTTAGTAGAGACGGGGTTTCATCATTTTAGCCAGGATGGTCTCGATCTCCTGACCTCGTGATCTACCTGCTGCAGCCTCCCAGGGGTGCTGGGATTACAGGCATGAGGCACTACATCCAGCCAGGCAGGAGACTTTTTAAAGGCTGGTGGTGCTGAAGGCAAAGTGCTGAAGGGTGTGAACGAGGCACTGGTGCATGTGACTAGGCCATCTGGTGGTTTGTTAATTGGCACTACCTGGAGAAGAAACAAACGTCTGGTAGCTTCATGATAGAAGAGGCAGTGGGGTAAGTTAGAATACCGCATCTACCAAGGTTAGGCCCTTCCCATCCACAGGGACAAGATCAAGAGTGAGAATTATCTCCTTGAAGGGCCTGAGAGCTTGAGAAGACAGTTCTGGGTGGTAGATTTACATTTCAAAGGGTCAGAGGAAGGATTTATAATTGCAGGCTTTCTAAAGTAACTGTTCTAAGAGGGGGTCCAGGGACCTATATGCCTGTCACCACGTTTTGGCTGGAACAAACAGTAAGTAATTCTCCTTGCAGCATGGAGCTTTCTCGTAGGCAGGAACTTAAGGGAGCTGGAGTTGTAATGCTAAGGATGTGGTCTTGAGCTGTTAGAAACTATGCTACTATCTGTTCCAGTCTCTTAGTGCATGTGGGGTGGGGGTGGGAGGTAAATTGGGAGTGGGCAAAATCATTTGTACATAGAGTCAGCAGTTTCTACAGGCCAAGCTTGTGGTTCAGTTAAGAAGAGGGTTCAGAGGAACCTGGCTAGAGTTTGGGTAAGGAGAGAGTTTTTGTCCATCTGGTTATCTGTGGGTTGAAACAAGTCTATGGATGATTCTAGTAGTAACTGCCCAATGGGTTCACCTTGCCCGCTGCCTAGAGAGAGCTGATTTATCAAGACAAGGAAATTGCGATAGAAAAAGTAATTCACGTAGAGCAGCTGTGCAGGAGACCGGAGTTTTATTGTTACTCAAATCAGTCTCCCCAAGCATTTGGGGAGCAGAGTTTTCAAGGACAACTTAGTGGGTCGGGGGAAGCCAGTGAGCCAGGAGTGCTGATAGGTCTGGGATGAAATCAATTGAAGCTGTCTTCTTATGCTGAGTGGGGGCCATAAGATCAGATGAGCCAGTTAAGCGATCCAGGTGGTGCCAGCTAATCCATCAAGTGCAGGGCTTGCAAATATCTCAAGCACTGATTTTCGAAGCAGTTTAGGGAGGGTCAGAATCTTGTAGCCTCCAGCTTCATGACTCCTAAACCACAATTTCTAATCTTGTGGCTAATTTCTTAGCCCTACAAAGGCAGCCTAGTCCCCAGGCAAGGAGGTTTGTTTTGGGAAAGGACTGTTATTGTCTTTGTTTTTGTTTGTTTTTGAGACAGAGTCTCAGTCTAGCCCAGGTTGGAGTGCAGTGGTGTGATCTCGGCTCACTGCGACCTCCACCTCCTGGGTTCTAGTGATTCTCCTGCCTCAGCCTCCCGAGTAGCTGGGATTACAGGGATGCGCCACTACAGCCAGCTAATTTTTGTATTTTTAGTAGAGATAGGGTTTCGCCATGTTGGCCAGGATGGTCTCAAACTCCTGACCTCAAGTGATGTACCCACCTCGGCCTCCCAAAGTTCTGGGATTACAGGTGTGAGCCACTGCGCCCAGCCATCTTTGTTTTAAACTATAAACTATAAACTAAGTTCTTCCCAAGGTTAGTTCAGCCATTACGTCCACTAATGAATAAGGACAGCATGGAGGTTAGAAGCAAGATGGAGTGGTTAGGTTAGATCTCTTTCACTGTCTCAGTCATAATTTTGCAAAGGCGGTTTCACAGTGATCAGGGTTGAAAACCAATTCCTATACAGTACTAGTATAGAGGTAAAGTTTGCTAAAATGCATTTATTTTATAAGTTGTTCCCGATACTTACACAACTGTAGATGCAATTAGCAAACAGGAAGGTTTTCTGCACTACAGTATGGTGTGGACATGTATGGAGAGTTTCAAAGCAGCTACAGTTACCTTGTATTTTATAAAGTGGCATTTTAGTCAAGTTGCAAATCAAGGAAGATAAGGGACTGAGCAGTAATTTTAACAAACACCCTGAGTTTGGTTTTCTTCCGCCTCAATATTTAAAAATGTATATTCAGGAACATCTGACCATTGACTATGAGAGACCTACTGCAAGCCTCCAGACCACCCCCCTCCAAAAAAACAAAAACCACACATATCTCCAGGGCAAATCATATCAAATGATAAACCCTTGGTTTAAGCATTTTTGTTTAGGGGAATTAAATTAAAATAAACACCAAATAGAGCCTTGAAAGGGACAAAAATTAAAAAGAAAATGCGTGAGGGGAGAATTTCTTTGACGATGATAGGGCTGAGCTGGTTATGAGAACTGCTATCACCTGAACTGTGTTCCCTGCAATCCCAAATTCATATGTTGAAGCCCTACCCTGCAATGTGATAGTATTTGGAGACAGGGCTTTTAGGAGATAATTCAGATTAAATGTGATCATGTTTACTGGAAAGGGGTCCCAATCCAGACCCCAACAGAGGGCTCCTGGATCTCATGCAAGAAAGAATTCGAGGCAAGTCTATAAAGTGAAAGCAAGTTTATTAAGAAAGTAAAGGAATAACAGAATGGCTACTCCATAGGCCAAGCAGCAGCATGGGCCACTGGTTGCCCATTTTTATGGTTATTTCTTGATTGTATGCTAAACAAGGGGGTGGATTATTCATGAGTTTTATGGGAAAGGGGTGGGCAACTCCAGGAACTGAGAGTTCCTCCCCATTTTAGACCATATAGGGTAACTTCCTGACATTGCCATGGCATTTGTAAACTGTGGCGCTGGTAGGAATGTCTCTTAGCAAGCTAATGTACTATAATTAGTGTATAATGAGCAGTGAGGATGATCAGAGGTCACTTTTGTCACCATCTTGGTTTTGGTGGGTTTTGGCCAGCCTCTTTTTAAATTTTTTTAGATGGAGTCTTGCTCTGTCACCCAGGCTGGAGTGCGGTGGAGCAATCTTGGCTCACTGCAACCTCTGCCTCCCAGGTTCAAGCGATTCTCCTGCCTCAGCCTTCCGAGTAGCTGGGACTACAGGTGTCTGCCACCACACCCAGCTTTTTTTTTACATTTTTTGTAGAGATAGGGTTTCACCATGTTGGCCAGGCTGGTCTCAAACTCCTAACCTCAAGTGACCTGTTCACCTCGGCCTCACAAAGTGCCGGATCACAGGGGTGAGCCACCGCGTCCCTTGGCCGGCTTCTTTACTGCAACCTGTTTTGTCAGCAAGGTCTTTATGACCTGTATCTTGTGGTAACTTCCTATCTCCTCCTGTGACTCAGAATACCTTAACCTCCTAAGAATGCAGCCCAGAAGGTCTCAGCCTTATTTTACCCAGCCCCTATTCAAGATGGAGTCCCTCTGGTTTAAATGCCTCTGACAGTCATACATGTGGGATCCTAATGCAATGGGATTGGTGGCCTTATAAGAAGAGGAAGAGAGAGAAATCTTTCTCTCCATTGAGCATGACTGAGAAAAGGCCATGTGAGGACACAGTGAGAAGGCATCTGCAAGCCAGCAAGACAGCCCTCACCAGAAACCGAGTCAGCCAGCATTTGATCTTGAACTTCTCAACCTCCAGATCTGTGAGAAATACATTTCTATCTTTTTTTTTTTTTTTTTTTTTGAGACGGAGTCTCGCTCTGTGGCCCAGGCTGGATTGCAGTGGCCCGATCTCGGCTCACTGCAAGCTCCGCCTCCCGGGTTCACGCCATTCTCCTGCCTCAGCCTCCGGAGTAGCTGGGACTACAGGCGCCCGCCACGACGCCCGGCTAGTTTTTTGTATCTTTTAGTAGAGACGGGGTTTCATCGTGTTAGCCAGGATGGTCTCGATCGCCTGACCTCGTGATCCGCCCGTCTCGGCCTCCCAAAGTGCTGGGATTACAGGCTTGAGCCACCGCACCCGGCCTACATTTCTATCATTTAAGCTACCCAGGCTATGGTACTTTGATATGGCATCCTTCACAAATTAAGGCAGGATAATTTATTCGTTCATTAACTTCATTCATTAACCATCCCTTTTTTAAGGCACTAGAGATATGGCAGTGACCAAATTAAAGCTCCAGTCTTTGAGGAGTTTATATTCTAGTAGGAAAAAAAACAAGCAAGTCAACAAATAAAATAGTATTGTGTGAGAAATGATAAGTGATGGGGAGAAATAAAGCAGGGGAAAAAGGGGTGGGGAGCAGCTATTTCATGTAGAGTGGTCAAGGAAGACCTCGCTTATCAGATGATGTTTAAGCAGAGACCCGAAGGACATGAACTTTGGGTTCTCTGGAGGAACAGGATCCTGGGCAGAGGGAACAAGTGCAAAGGTCTGGAAACAGAGCATGCTAAGTTCAGGGAATAGCAAGGAGGCCAGTGTGTCTGGGGCTGAGCAAGCCAGGTGGAGAGTAGTAGCAGCTGAGTGACCATGGCAGGAGTTGTGTTGTGCAGAGCCTTATAGGCCTGTGTTAGGGCTCTGGCTCTAATTCTGAGTAAAATGAGAAGCCATTTGTCTTAATCCATTTTGTGTTATCATAACAGAATACCACAGACTAGCTAACTTATAAAGAAAATAAATGTATTTCTTATAGTTCTAGAGGCTGAGAAATCCAAGAGCATGGTGCCAGCACCTAGCGAGGGCCTTCTTGCTGCATCATCCCATGGCAGAAGACATACAAGAGAGCCCCATGTGAGAGAGAGCAAAAGAGAAAGGGGGCCTGAAATTTTCTTTTTTTTTTTCTTTTTTTTTTTTGAGACAAAGTCTCATTCTTTCACCCAGGCTGGAGTGCAGTGGCGTGATCTCAGCTCACTGCAACCTCTGCCTCCTTGGTTCAAGCGAATCTCATGCCTCAGCCTCCAGAGTAGCTGGGACTACAGGCACATGTCACCACCCCCAGGTAATTTTTGTATTTTTAGTAGAGACAGGGTTTCACCATGTTGGCCAGGCTGGTCTTAAACTCCTGACCTCAAGTGATCTGCTTACCTTGGCCTCACAAAGGGCTGGGATTACAGGCATGAACCACTGCACCCGGCCTTGAATTCACTTTTTTAACAAGTCTACTCCCATGATAACTAATTTACTCTTGCAATAACGACATTAATCCACTCTTGACCTAATCACCTCTTATTAGGCCCCACTCTGAATACTGCTGCAGTGGGGATTAAATTTCCAATGCTTGAATTTTGAGAGACGTATTCAAATCACAGCACCACTGAAGGGTGTAGAAGTCATGAGTGACATGATTTGACTTCCATTTAGAAGATACATTCTTATTGTTGGATAAACGGTGGTGGGATGGGGGAAAAAGCAGAAGCAGAGAGACTTGATTGAAAGTGGATAGATGGCTATCGAGAGTTTTAGTCTATTTTGGTTTGATTTTTGAGACAGCTAATGGTTTTATCTTTTTGCAGGCCTCAAACAATGATTTTGTTCATATTACTGGGTTATTTAAAAATTAAATAGAAAATATATTACATTTTTATTTATGCTTAGGAGCTATGATTTCTCTTTGACTTTAGGTTCTAGGGTATTTATAAGATTTCCATCAGTTCTCAACCTCATGGAAGCCTGTGCCCTTTTGCTCTCTATCCTGAAAAACCATCAATTTGCCTAATACCCTAGGGCTACTGGCATTGTCTTTATCCAACTCCATCCTGCCTGTTGGAGCAGTACTTCTCATACATACTTTCAAGTGCATGTAAATCCTCTGGGAGAACCTTGTTAAAGTGCTGATTGTGATTCTATAGGTCTAGGGTGGGGCACAATGATTCTGCATTTCTAGCCAGCTTCTGATTCTATTGATCCGTGGACAACACTTTGAGTAGCAGTATCAGAGTACTGGAAGGATCCTACACACTTTAGGCATTCTTTTAGTGAGGAAAAAAATCAGACAAATGTGTAAAATGAGAAATTTATTCTTCTGTGCATTTCTACTGGGAATGCTGGACCCCAAGAAGAAAATATAGTTATTGTTTCTTTTTTTCCCAGGCAGCTAATTTTTTTTAAAAATGTAGACACTCTTTGTTGAACAAATAGAAAAGTAATTTTAAGTTTTAATTTGTTTTTTTAATAGGTAAAGCATTCACAGGGTTCAATATGTAAAATATATAAAATGGCCACCAGTGATATATCCCAACTCTTATCCCTGAATAATGTAATTACTCATTCTTCTGTTCCTTTGTATTCTTTAAGGGTCTTTTTTTTTTTTTTTTTTTTTTTTCCCCCTAAGAGACAGAGTCTTGCTCTGTTGCCCAGGCTGGAGTGCTGAAGGGCAGTGGCACAATCATGGCTCACTGCAGCCTCAAACTCCTGGCTCAAGCAATCCTCCCACCTCAGCCTCCAGAGTAGTTGGGACTACAGGCACACGCCACCATGCCTGGTTAATTTTTTCACTTTTTTTGTATACACAAGGTCTTGCTACGTTGCCCAGGCTGGCCTGGAACTCCACACCTCAAGAGATCCTCCCACCTTAGCCTCCCAAAGTGCTGGGATTACAGGTGTGAGCCACCTTGCCCAGAGATAGTCTAAGTGCTTTTTTTTTGTTTTTGTTTTTGTTTTTTGAGACGTAGTTTTGCTCTTGTTGCCCAGGCTGGACTGCAATAGTGTGACCTCGGCTCACTGTAACCTCCGCCTCCCGGATTCAAGCAATTCTCCTGCCTCAGCCTCCTGAGTAGCTGGGATTACAGGCGTGCACCAGTACTCCTGGCTAATTTTTTGTATTTTTAGTAGAAATGGGCTTTCACCATGTTGGCTAGGCTGGTCGGGAACTCCTGACCTCAGGTGATCCACCCGCCTAGACCTCCCAAAGTGCTGGGATTACAGGCGTGAGCCACAGTGCCTGACCGATAGTCTAAGTCTTATAAGTAAATACACATGTATGTATCTATGTGTGTATGCGTAAGTATAAAATTTTCCCCTTTTTGCATAAATAATAGCATGTTTTGCCTACTATTCTCAAGTTTGCTTTATACACCTGATATATTAAGATATTTGAGACCATTCCATACCAGTACATTAAAAGCATCTTCATTCTTTATTACAGCTACATAGTATCCCATTAGATGGATGTACCACAATTTATTTTACTAGTCTCAAAATATAGTTTTAAATTAATATAATTGCAATTGAGAACTCTAAAAACAAATTACAATCCAGTTGTCCAACCACAGAGGAAATATATTTATAAACAAGATAAATGCTAAATTATTATTCTTATAAATACTAAATTATTATTCTTATAATAAATTTAATATTTTCTTAAATATTTAAAAAACTTAAGACTTAGCTCCTCATCAGTGGTGATATTTTAAAAAAGAAAACAATATTGACTTATTTCAGTATGTAACGGATTCTGTTGGGGTTATGAATGGTATGTTAGGAAATATCAGAAACTCTTCAGGTTGAAACAATGATAAATCACCAAAAAGAGCTTTGAATGTATGTGTGAATAGAGTTCCAAAAAATGTAACTTATTGCAGTGGAATCATGTATATGCCTCAAGAGCCTTACTTGCTTATAGGTGAGTAGAATTGTGTATAATTGTCCAGAAAATTCAGTGAATGTCGTAGCTGGATACTTTAGCCTCTTTACTAACCAAACCTTCCTCTCCTCAATACTGCTTATATTTTTCTACTGCTTGACGTAGCAAACCTGTGTTT
Source organism: Theropithecus gelada (assembly GCF_003255815.1). Taxonomy (NCBI): domain Eukaryota; kingdom Metazoa; phylum Chordata; class Mammalia; order Primates; family Cercopithecidae; genus Theropithecus; species Theropithecus gelada. The sequence goes on along the minus strand of NC_037676.1, from coordinate 69,645,680 downwards.
CTTTTAAATTATAAAATAAAAACCTCTAGAATTAATCATCTCTCTCTGCCTTATATTCAGTGAGTTCTGATTTAGTAGTCCCATATAAATAAAAGTGATATTTAGTGGTATTGAAAGTAAAGTTTAAAAATATATTATCATAGAGTAAAACTGATGTGTTTTTGTGAACAGGTCTATGAATTTACACACACGGATGTGTAGATTTCTACACCATCACAATCAGAATAGAGAATATGTGGTCGGGCGCAGTGGCTCACGCCTGTAATCCCAGCACTTTGAGAGGCCAAGGCGGGCAGATCACGAGGTCAGGAGATAGAGACCAGCCTGGACAACATAGTGAAACCCCGTCTCTACTAAAAATACAAAAATTAGCCGGGCGTGGTGGCAGGCACCTGTAGCCCCAGCTACTTGGGAGGCTGAAGCAGGAGAATCGCTTGAACCCAGGAGGCAGAGGCTGCGGTGAGCTGAGATTTCGCCACTGCATTCCAGCCTAGGCAACAGAGCGAGACTCTGTCTCAAAGAAAAAAAAAAAAGAAAAAGAAAAAGAAAAAAGATAGAGAATATGCTCATCACTCCCAGTCCCCTAAATTACATCTCTTTATATACACCTCCTACCTCCACATATGATAGGTGATAACCACTGATGTTTTCATCTCTATAGTTTGGCCTTTTTCAGAATATCATAGAAATGAATAATATAGTATAAAACCTTTTGAAATTATCTTCTTTCACTCAGTAAAATGCTTTTGAGATTCATCCAAGTTGTTGCATGTATCAATAGTTCGTCCTTTTATATTGCTGAGCACTAGAACATTGTATAGATATGCCAGTGTTTGTTTATCCATTTACCCAAAGAAAGACAAAATTTGAATTGTTTCCAATTTTTAGTGAGTATGAACAGAGTTACACATATGTGTACATGTTTTTGGGTGAACGTAAGTTTTAATTTCCCTAGGTTACGTAAATATCTAGCAGTAGGAATGCTGGGTCATGGGATAAGTGTTAGTTTAACTTTATAAGCAAGTGCCAAAATTGTTTTCCCAACTTGTTGTACCATTCTGCATTTCTGCCAGCAATGTATGAGAGTTCAGACTGATCTACATCCCCTCTGGCACTTGATATTGCAGCATTTTTTATTTCAGCCATTTTAATAGGTGTATAGTAGTAACTCATTGTGGTTTTATTTTGCATTTCCTTAATAGGTAATGATGTTGAACATTTTTTCTTATGCTTGTTTACCATTGTACATCCTCTTTACTGAAGTGTCCAAGTATTCTACCAATTTTTAAGTTGGGTTGCTTGATATTTTTATTGTTGATTTTTGAGAATTTTAAATATATGTATTCTAAATACAAGCCATTTGTCAAATATGTGATTTTCAAAATTTTCTTCCATTTTATAACTTGTCTTTTTTTGCTCTTAACACTTTACAGAGCAAAAGTTTTAAATTTTGTGAAGTCCAGTGTATCAGGTTTTTTCTTTTATAGATCATGCTTTGGTGTTAACCCCACAAACTTTTTGCCTAACACCAACTCATGAAGATTTTCTCCTATGTTTATTCATCAAAATTTTATAGATTTACATTCAGCTCTATGATCTATTTTTTTTGTATAAAATGTGATAGATTGACACTCTTTCTTTCACATATAGATATCTAATGGTTTCCATATCGTTTCCTGAGAAGATTATCCTGTCTTCACATAATTGACTTTGAACCTTTGTCAAAAATCAACTGACTACACAAACATACACACACACACAGACACACACACACACACACACACACATATATATATATATTTTTTTTTTTGAAAGAGGGTCTCACTCCCATCGCCCACGCTGGAGTGCAGTGGTGCAATCATGGCTCACTGCAGCCTAGACTTCCAGGGCTCAGGTGATCGTCCCACCTCAGCCTCTCAAGTAGCTGGACTACAGGTACTTATCACTGTGTCTGGCTAATTTTTTGTATTTTTTATAGAGAGGGGGTTTTGCCATGTTGCCCAGCCTGGTCTCAAACTCCTGGGCTTAGGTGATCCTGCCAGCCTCAGCCTCCCAAAGTGCTGGGATTACCAGCATGAGCCACTGCACCTGGCCACAACTGGCTATATTTCTGTGGGTTTGTATCTGGACTTCCTATTCTGTGATCAATGTGTCTGTCCCTCAGTCAATACCCTAATGTCTTATTGTAACTTTATGTTGTCTCAACAGGGGTATTGTCATTCCTCCAATTTTATTCTTTTTAAAAATTGTATGACTTTTCTAGTTACACTGCCTTTCCATGTACATTTTAGAATCAGCTTGTGTATAACCACATAATTGGAATTCTGCTAAACCTACAGACCAACTGACATCTTCCAATCCATGAACATATGTCTCCCTGTTTATTTAAGCTTTTATTCCCTTCATCAATGTATTTTGAAAATAATTATTTTAATTTTTGTGGGTACATAGTAAGTGTACATATTTATGTGGTACATGAGATGTTTTGATACAGAGATGCAATGCATGATAATCGCATCATGTAAAATAGGGTATCCATTCCCTCAAGCATTTACCTTTTGTGTTACAAAGAATCCAATTATACTATTTTAGTTATTTTTAAATGCACAATTAAATTATTAGACTATAGTCACCCTGTTATCGAATACTAGGTAACATTTTGTATTCAGCATATGGCTTGTATATATGTTTTGTTAGATTTATAATCAAGTATTTCATTTTTTGGCTTTAGTGTAAATAGAGTTTTTAAAATTTTAGTTTCTAGTTGTACATGACAATATATAAAAACAGAATTGAGGTCAGGCGCAGTGGCTCACACCTGTAATCCCAGCACTTTGGGAGGCCGAGGTGGGTAGATGACAAGGTCAGGAATTCAAGACCAGCCTGACCAACATGGTGAAACCCTGTCTCTACTAAAAAAAATACAAAAATTAGCTGGGTGTAGTGGCAGGCGCCTGTAATCCCAGCTACTTGGGAGGCTGAGGCAGGAAAATTGCATGAACCCCAGAGGCGGAGGTTGCAGTGAGCCAAGATTGCGCCACTGCACTCCAGCCCGGGTGACAGAGCCAGACTCTGTCTCAAAAAAAAACAAAAACAAACAAACAAACCAAAAACACCCCAGGACTTCACCAAGATGGCCAAATAGGAACAGCTCTGGTCTGCAGCTCCCAGCATGATTGACACAGAAGACAGGTGATTTCTGCATTTCCAACTGAGGTACCTGGTTCATCTCACCGGGACTAGTTGGACAGTGGGTGCAGCCCACAGAGCGTGATCTGAAGCAGGGCGGGGCATCACCTCACCTGGGAAGCACAAGGGTTTGGGGGATTTCCCTTTCCTAGCCAAAGGAAGCCGGGATAGACTACCTGGAAAAACGGGGTACTCCTGCCCAAATACTGCACTTTTCCCAAGGTCTTAGCAACTGACAGACAAGGTGAGTCTCTCCCATGCCTGGCTCAGCAGTCTGAGATTGATCTGTGAGATGGCAGCCTGGCTGGGGGAGGGGCGTCCACCATTGCTGAGGCTTGAGTAGGTAAACAAAGTGGCTAGGAAGCTCTAACTGGGCAGAGCCCACCACAGCTCAACAAGGTCTGCTGCCTCTAGACTCCACCTCTGTGGGCAGGGCATAGCTGAACAAAAGGAGCAGACAACTTTTGCAGACTTAAACGTCCCTGTCTGACAGCTCTGAAGAGAGTAGCGGTTCTCCCACCATGGCGTTTGAGCTCTGAGAATGGACAGACTGCCTCAAGTGGGTCCCTGAGCCCCGTGTAGCCTAACTGGAAGACGCCTCCCAATAGGGGCCGACAGATACCTCATACAGGTGGCTGCCCCTCTGGGGCGAAGATTCCAGAGGAAGGATCAGGCAGCAATATTTGCTATTCTGCAATATTTGCTGTTCTGCAGCCTCCACTGGTGACACACAGGCAAACAGGGTCTGGAGTGGAACTCCAGCAAACTCCAACAGACCTGCAGCTGAGGGACCTAACTGTTAGAAGGAAAACTAACAAACAGAAAGGAATAGCATCAACATCAACAAAAAGTTCATCTACACCAAAATCCCATCTGTAGGTCACCATCATCAAAGACCAAAGGTAGATAAAACCACAAAGATGGGAGAAACCAAAGCAGAAAAGCTGAAAATTCTAAAAATCAGAGCACCTCTTCTCCTCCAAAGGATCATAACTCCTCGCCAGCAACAGAACAAAGCTGATCAGAGAATGACTTTGACGAGTTGACAGAAGTAGGCTTCAGAAGGTCAGTAACAACAAACTTCTCCGAGCTAAAGGAGGATGTTTGAACCCATCGCAAGGAAGCTAAAAACCTTGAAAAAAGATTAGATGAATGGCTAACTAGAATAAACAGTGTAGAGAAGACCTTAAATGACCTGATGGAGTCGAAAACCACAGCACGAGAACTTTGTGACGCATGCACAAGCTTCAGTAGCCGATTCAATCAAGTGGAAGAAAGGATATCAGCGACTGAAGATCAAATTAGTGAAATAAAGCAAGTAGACAAGGTTAGAGAAAAAAGAGTAAAAAGAAGTTAACAAAGCCTCCAAGAAATATGGGACTATGTGAAAAGACCAAATCTACGTCTGATTGGTATACCTGAAAGTGATGGGGAGAATGGAACCAAGTTGGAAAACACTCTTCAGGATATTATCCAGGAGAACTTCCCCAACCTAGCAAGGCAGACTAACATTCAAATTCAGGAAATACAGAGAACATCACAAAGATACTCCTCGAGAAGAGTGACTCAAAGACACATACTTGTCATATTCACCAAGGTTGAAATGAAGGAAAAAGTGTTAAAGGCAGCCAGAGAGAAAGGTTGAGCTACCCACAAAGGGAAGCCCAGCAGACTAACAGTGGATCTCTCGACAGAAACCCTACAAGCCAGAAGAGAGTGGGGGCCAATATTCAACATTCTTAAAGAAAAGAAGTTTCAACCCAGAATTTCATATCCAGCCAAACTAAGCTTCATAAGTGAAGGAGAAATAAAATCCTTTACAGACAAGCAAATGCTGAGAGATTTTGTCACCACCAGGCCTGCCTTACAAGAGCTCCTGAAGGAAGCACTAAACAACCAGTACCAACCACTGCAAAAACATGCCAAATTGTAAAGACCATCGATGCTATGAAGAAACTGCATCAATTAACAGGCAAATTAACCAGTGAACATCATAATGACAGGATCAAATTCACACATAACAATATTAACCTTAAATGTAAATGGGCTACATCCCCCAATTAAAAGACACAGACTGACACATTGGATAAAGAGTCAAGACTCATCAGTGTGCTGTATTCAGGAGACCCATCTCACATGCAAAGACACACACAGGCTCAAAATAAAGGGATGGAGGAAGATCTACTAAGTAAATGGAAAGCAAAAAAAATGCAGGGGTTGCAATCCTAGTCTCTGATAAAATAGACTTTAAACCAACAAAGATCAAGAGACAAAGAAAGCCATTACATAATGGGAAAGGGATCAATTCAACAAGAAGAGTTAACTATCCTAAATATATATGCATCCAATACAGGAGCACCCAGATTCATAAAGCAAGTCCTTAGAGACCTACAAAGAGACTTAGACTCCCACACAATAATAATGGGAGACTTTAACACCCCACTGTCAATATTAGACAGATCAACGGGACAGAAGGTTAACAAGGATATCCAGGACCTGAACTCAGCTCTGCAAAAAGCAGACCTAATAGACATCTACAGAACTCTCCACCCCAAATCAACAGAATATACATTCTTCTCAGCACCACATCACACTTATTCTAAAATTGATCACATAATTGGAAGTAAAGCACTCCTCAGTAAATGTAAAAGAACAGAAATCACAACAAACTGTCTCTCAGACCACAGTGCAATCAAATTAGAACTCAGGATTAAGAAACTCACTCAAAACTGCACAACTATGTGGAAACTGAACAACTTGCTCCTGAATGACTACGGGGTAAATAATGAAATGAAGGCAGAAATAAAGATGTTCTTTGAAACCAATGAGAACAAAGATACAACATACCAGAATCTCTGGGACACATTTAAAGCATTGTGTAGATGGAAATTTATAGCACTAAATGCTCACGAGAGAAAGCAGGAAAGATCTAAAATCGACACCCTAACATCACAATTGAAAGAACTAGAGAACCAAGAGCAAACAAATTCAAAAGCTAGCAGAAGGCAAGAAATAACTAAGATCAGAGCAGAACTGAAAGAGATAGAGATACAAAAACTCTTCAAAAAAATCAATGAATCCAGGAGCTGGTTTTTTGAAAAGCTCAACAAAATTGATAGACTACTAGCAACACTAATAAAGAAGAAAAGAGAGAAGAATCAAATAGACACAATAAAAAATGATGAACGGGATATCACCGCCAATCCCACAGAAATACAAACTACCACCAGAGAATACTACAAACACCTCTATGCAAATAAAGTAGAAAATCTAGAAGAAATGGATAAATTCCTGGACACATACAACTTCCCAAGACTAAATCAGGAAGAAGTTGAATCTCTGAATAGACCAAGAACAGGCTCTGAAATTGAGGCAATAATTAATAGCCTAGCAACCAAAACAATCCAGGACCAGAAGGATTCACATCCAAATTCTACCAGAGGTACAAAGAAGAGCTGGTACCATTCCTTCTGAAACTATTCCAATCAATAGAAAAAGAGGGAATCCTCCCTAACTCATTTTATGAGGCCAACATCATCCTAATACGAAAGCCTGGCAAAGACACAACAAAAAAAGAGAATTTTTAGACCAATATCCCTGATGAACATCAATGCGAAAATCCTTAATAAAATACTGGCAAACTGAAACCAGCAGCACATCAAAAAGCTTATCCACCACGATCAAGTCAGCTTCATCCCTGGGATGCAAGGCTGGTTCAACACACACAAATCATAAACGTAATCCAGCATATAAATAGAACCAAAGACAAAAACCACATGATTATCTCAAGAGATGCAGAAAAGGCCTTCGACAAAATTCAACAGCCGTTCATGCTAAAAACTCTCAATAAACTAGGTATTGATGGAACGTATCTCAAAATAATAAGAGTTATTTATGACAAACCCACAGCCAGTATCATACTGAATGGGCAAAAACTGGAAGCATTCCCTTTGAAAACCGGCACAAGACAAGGATGCCCTGTCTCACCACTCCTATTCGACATAGTGTTGGAAGTTCTGGCCAGGGCAGTCATGCAAGAGAAAGAAATAAAGGGTATTCAATTAGGAAATAAGGAAGTCAAATTGCCCCTGTTTGCAGATAACATGATTGTATATTTAGAAAACCTCATCGTCTCAGCCCAAAATCTCCTTAAGCTGACAAGCAACTTTGGCAAAGTCTCAGGATACAAAATCAATGTGCAAAAATCACCAGCATTCCTATACACCATTAACAGACAAACAGAGATCCAAATCATGAGTGAACTCCCATTCACAACTGCTACAAAGATAATAAAATACCTAGGAATCTAACTTACAAGGGATGTGAAGGACCTCTTCAAGGAGAACTACAAACCACTGCTCAACAAAATAAAAGAGGATGCAAACAAATGGAAGAATATTCCATGCTCATGGATAGTAAGAATCAATATCGTGAAAATGACCATACTGCCCAAAGTAATTTATAGGTTCAATGCCATCCCCATCAAGCTACTAATGACTTTCTTCACAGAATTGGAAAAAACTACTTTAAAGTTCATATGAAACAAAAAAGAGCCGGCATTGCCAAGACAATCCTAAGCAAAAAGAACAAAGCTGGAGGCATCACGCTACCTGACTTCAGACTATACTACAAGGCTACAGTAACCAAAACAGCATGGTACTGGTACCAAAACAGAGATATAAACCGATGGAAGAGAACAGAGGCCTCAGAAACAACACCAGACATCTACAACCATCTGATCTTTGACAAACCTGACAAAAACAAGAAATGGGGAAGGGATTCCCTATTTAATAAATGGTGCTGGGAAAACTGACTAGCCATATGTAGAAAGCTGAAACTGGATCAATCTCTTCCTTACATCGTATACAAAAATTAATTCAAGATGGATTAAAGACTTAAATGTTAGACCTAAAACCATAAAAACCCTAGAAGAAAACCTAGGCAATACCATTGAGGACATAGGCATGGGCAAGGACTTCATGACTATAACACCAAAAGCAATGGCAGCAAAAGCCAAAATAGACAAATGGGATCTACTTAAACTAAACAGCTTCTGCACAGCAAAAGAAACTACCATTGGAGTGAACAGGCAACCTACAGAATGGAAAAAAATTTTTGCAATCTACCCATCTGACAAAGGGTTAATTGCCAGAATCTACTAAGAACTCAAACAAACTTACAAGAAAAAAACAAACGATCCCATCAAAAAGTGGGCAAAGGATATAAACAGACACTTCTCAAAAGAAGACATCTATGCAGCCAACAGACAAATGAAAAAATGCTCATTATCACTGGTCATCAGAGAAATACAAATCAAAACCGCAATGAGATACCATCTCACGTCAGTTAGAATGGCAATCATTAAACAGTCAGGAAACAACAGGTGCTGGAGAGGATGTGGAGAAATAGGAACGCTTTTACACTGTTAGTGGGAGTGTAAATTAGTTCAACCATTGTGGAAGCCAGTGTGGCGATTCCTCAAGGATCTAGAACTAGAATTACCATTTGACCCAGCCATCCCATTACTGGGTATATACCCAAAGGATTATAAATCATGCTACTATAAAGACACATGCACATGTATGTTTATTGTGGCACTGTTCACAATAGCAAAGACTTGGAACCAACCCAAATATCTATCAATGATAGACTGGATTAAGAAAATGTGGCACATATGCATCGTGGAATACTATGTAGCCATAAAAAAGGATGAGTTCATGTCATTTGCAGGAACATGGATGAAGCTGGAAACCATCATTCTCAGCAAACTATCACAAGGACAGAAAACCAAACATTGCATGTTCTCACTCATAGGTGGGAATTGAACAATGAGATCAGTTGGACACAGGGTGGGGAACATCACACACCAGGGCCTGTCGGGGGGTGGGGGCTGGGGGAGGGATAGCATTAGGAGATATACTTAATGTAAATGATGAGTTGATGGGTACAGCAAACCAACATGGCACATGTATACCTATGTATCAAACCTGCACATTGTGCACATGTACCATAGAACTTAAAGTATAATGATAATAAAAAAAAAAATAGAATTCATTTTCATTCACTGACTTCGTATCCTGTGAAGTTGTTAAACTCAATTGTAAGTTCTAGGAGGTTTTTTTTTTGTAGGTTCCTACATATACAATTATGCTGACTGAGTAAGGACAGTTTGTTTCTTCCATTCTAGCCTGTGTGTCTTTTCTTTTCCTTGCCTAATTATACTGGTTAGGACTTCCAGTATACTGTTGAATAGGAGTCTTGAGAGTAAACATCCTTGCCTTCTTTCCATTCACAGCATTCAAGTTTTTGCCATTAAGTATAATGTTGCTTGTAGTTGGTCTTTTTTAAGATATTCTTTATCAGGTTGAGTATGTTTGCTGAGAGTTTTCAGCATAAGTGGATGCTGAATTTTATTAAATGCTTATTCTGCATCAAATGATGTTATCAGGTAGTTTTTATTTTTTATTTTTTTTGAGACAGAATCTCGCTCTGTCACAGCAGTGGTGTGATCTCAGCTCAATGCAACCTCGCCTTCCTCGGTTCAAGTGATTCTCTTGCCTCAACCTCCTGAGTAGCTGGGATTACAGGCATGTGCCACCATGCCCGGCTAATTTTTGTGTTTTTAGTAGAGACAGGGTTTCACCCTGTTGGTCAGGCTGGTCTCGAACTCCTGACCTTGTGATCTACCTGCCTTGGCTTCCCAAAGTGCTGGGATTACAGGCGTAAGCCATCGCGCCAGGCCCAGGTAGTTTTTCTTTTAGTCTGCTAGTGTGGTCAATAACCTTACTTGCTTTTCCTTTTTCTTTTCTTTTCTTTTTTTTCTTTTTCTTTTTTTTTTTTGAGACAGAGACTTGCTCTCTCGCCAGGCTAGGGTGCAGTGGCGTGATCACGGCTCACTGCAACCTCTGCCTCCCGGGTTCAAGTGATTCTCCTGCCTCAGCCTCCTGAGTAGCTGGGACTACAGGTGCGTGCCACCACGCCCAGCTAATTTTTATATTTTTAGTAGAGACAGGGTTTCACCACATTGATGGTCTCGATCTCTTTACCTTGTGATCCTCCTGCCTCAGCTCCCAAAGTGCTGGGATTACAGGCGTGAGCCACTATGCCTGGCCCCTTACTTGCTTTTCTAATAGTGACCCAGCTAGCATTCCCAGCATGAACCTCCTATTGGTTGTAGTGTATTACTCTTTTAACATTTTGCTGATTTTTATTTGCTAATATTTTGTTGAGGACCTTTGCATCTATGTTCAGGAAGGATATGAATTTGTAGTTCTGTCCTGTTTTTATTTGATTTTGCTGGCCTCATACAATAAGCTGAAAAGTGTTCTCTTTTTTCTGAAAGAGATGGTGTTATTTCTTCTCTAAATGTTTGATAGAATTCAGTAATGAAACCATTTGGGCTTGGAAATTTCTTTTTCCAAGTTTTAAACTAAACTAAAAATTCAATTTCTTTAAAAGGCAGGCTTTTAATAAAAAATTCCCATTAAAAATTTTTTGGAAAACCTGACCTCATTAGAAAGGTTAATGTCCACTTATTCATTAATACTTAAAATTCATTTCAGTGTACTAGCTGTTGAGGGTAGTTTCAAAAGAAAGAGATAATGTGGTCCTCCCTTAAAATAATTATGGCACAATACTGGTGAGAAGTCATCTTAAGTAGATATTTAGAAATACGTGACTGAGAAAGAAATAGGATGAAACAACGGTTAAGAGCATCCATGGGCCGGGCGCGGTGGCTCAAGCCTGTAATCCCAGCACTTTGGGAGGCCAAGGCGGGCGGATCACGAGGTCAGGAGATCAAGACCATCCTGGCTAACACAGTGAAACCCCGTCTCTACTAAAAAATACAAAAAAAACTAGCCGGGCGAGGTGGCGGGCACCTGTAGTCCCAGCTGCTCTGGAGGCTGCGGCAGGAGAATGGCGTGAACCCGGGAGGCAGAGCTTGCAGTGAGCTGAGATCCGGCCACTGCACTCCAGCCTGGGTGGCAGAGCTAGACTCTGTCTCAAAAAAAAAAAAAAGAGCATCCATGGATTTTGGCAAACGAGAAACTTAGATTTGTATTTGGTTCTGCCACACTGTAACTTTGGACAATTAACTTGTTGAACTTTTCTCCTTCTCAACTGTAAAAAAAAATATATATATATATATTTTTGATATATATATCTCATAAACATATGAGATATATATATATATCACTGAGTTGTGGATTAAGGATTGACTTAATGCTTGTCAAGAGCTTCATACAAAGTAAATATCCAATAAGTAGTAGCTATCATTGGTGTGACTTTCCAGGAAAAATTACAATGGTGTAGAGAAAAGTAGAGTATAGTCCTATAGATTGAAAGTAAGTACCTTTCATCATGCTAGAGAATTGTGAAATCAAACATTCTAGGAAAATTTAAGAGTTTATGTTTTCAATTTTATTATTCTGTAAAAGATTAGCATTGGATGGTTTTAAATTCTTAGAAAGCCATATGGCTCTAGATTTGTATTTATTTATTTATTTTTGCAACCACATTCTAACTTTTTGGAATGTTCTCTTTATCAAATACCACCTTATAGTCTCTTATTCTATAAAAATTTGCTTTCTTTTCTTTCTAAATCAAATTATTTAATACACCATGTTATCCCTCTGTCTGCCCTGTCCAATGTCTTGATACCTTACCTGCAGGACAACAAGTAGAATTGCCCAGTTTAAAGATACACTATATCCTTTTTTATGTTTTTGGAGACTGAGTTTCACTCTTGTCACCCAGGCTGGAGTGCAGTGGCGCAATTTCGCCTCACTGCAACTTTTGCCTCCCAAGTTCAAGCAATTCTCCTGCCTCAGCCTTCCAAGTGGCTGGGATTACAGGCATGAGCCATCACGCCCTGCTGATTTTTTTTTTTTTTTTTTTAGTAGAGACCGGGTTTCACCACGTTGGCCAGATCGGTCTCAAACTCCTGAACTCAGGTGATCTGCTCGCCTCAGCCTCCCAAAGTGCTGTGATTATAGGAATGAGCCACTGTGCCTGGCTAAGGATACATTATATCCATTTATTGTCTTAATAAATGAGGTAAAAACAAGCACACTAGTGAAAGTGGAATATCAAGTTAGCTCACGTGAAAAGCCAGAAAGCAGACGATTTATTCTGGAGATGGCCTTTCTTCTATTAGTCATGCCATTGTGGTTTCAGCAAAACTGATTGTTTCGGTTTAATCAATGTTTCTCATCTTTTGCTAAGTTGGCTGCCTCATCTTTTTGTGTATGCCTAGTCTTCAAAAACTTAAAAGTAGAGAATTAAATACTACTGGGGACAGTTAGGCATAAAGTGTGAGGTAGATAATGCTGTAAGACATAGAAGGGAGAGAATAGTGTTAATGCAGGTAGAAGAAAGAACTTTTAGGAGAGGATGGAATTTCAAAGAGACTTTGAAGGTTGGGAAGCCTTTGGGGAGAACAAATAAAAGAAAGGTGGCAGTGAGCACGCTGGACCATTTGAAAGACGAACAAAGGCACACAGGTGTGAATGAACTTGGTATTTATATGAGTACGTTGCATGGGGATAAAAGGTAGAGGGTGATTTGGAGAAGGGAATGCGCTGGAACATGAATGCCTACATGTGTATAACTGAGGAAGAGGGACTGGGGCATTACCATAAAAAACAAACTAAACTGTTACAGGGGCGACATAGTTATTTAGAATATGGGTTCTGGAGCTAGACTTGCCAAACTGTAATCCTGGCTTTGTAAAGGTGTCTCCTCCCCATCCACTCCCACACCCCCACCCCTTTACCAGGAAGGACAGAAGTTAATCACTGGAGACACCTGTGGACCCTTACGATTCAATAATACATAACAAATTTTATTACCTAGCTTTCATCTTCTGCTAGTTCTCTCATATATTTACCTTCCCAAATTTGCTATGCTAGAAATTCAAAGTTCTTTCCTTTGTAGGATTTTTCTAAAACTTTATTATTTTGTTAAGAAGCTGTGTAAGAACAAGTTCTAACCACCACACTTTTGAGTTACTCATCACCGAGACCTCCCATAACTGTGTCACGCAGATGTTAATAAATCTTTGCTTTTATTAATCTGTCTTTTGTTCATCTAATTTGCAGAGCCCCAGTCAATGAACTAACTTAATACAGGTAGAGGGAAAATAATTTTTTTTTCCACCTCTACTAATGTCAGGAGTCAGATTATGGAATGTTTTAAAAATTAACAGAATTCTGAGATTATGTGAGAAAGACTACTGGAGGCATCATATAGTTTTTTTTAGTCAAGTAAACATGATGTTATTTTTTATATTAACTAATATTGGCTTTTAATATCAATCAAATATGCTCCACATTAATTAAAATTTTACTCAGATTTTAATCTTTGTGTTCCACTGAATGTGTATCTATATTTAAAAGGACTATGATAAAGCACACCAACAAAGATGCTAAAACCCAGATCAAAGTCTTTTATTGCTTCATATTATTTGACTCTTTGGAAACAAGTAGGAAAATTATCCAAGAAGAAAAGCCAAAGCAGCCAGTACGCGGCAAACTAACAGATGGAAGGGAAAATGATGAGGGGGAATTAGGTGATAGGAAGGTGCGAGTGCAAACTGAGAGGCAAAATGGACTCAGGAAAGCAATTATGTATAAGAAAAACATATAGCTGGGTTTAGTGGTGGGCGCCTGTAATCCCAGCTACTCGGGAGGCTGAGGCAGGAGAACTGCTTGAACGCCGGAGGCGGAGGTTGCAGTGAGCTGAGATTGCTCCACTGTACTCCAACCTAGGCAACGAAGTGAGACTCTGTCTCAAAAAAAAAAAAAAAACAAAAAAAACAAGAAACAACAAATAAAACAAAAAAAGAAAAAATATATTTCAAAATTTAGAGGATAGATATTTTAGAAATTCAGAGATAAAATTTGGATGTTTCGAAAACTGCAAGGAGCCAAGTACAAGTGAATACTGAGATTGGATTTATTTAAATAGCTGTATTAGCACCAAACAACATTAATAATAAAAAGTAAAAGAACCATATATACAGGGGAATGTATTCATAATTTCTTTTCTTTCTTTCTTTTTTTTTTTTTTTTACTGAGACCGAGTCTCACTCTGCTGCTCTGGCTGGAGTGCAGCAGCATGATCTTGGCTCACTGCAACCTCTGCCTCCTGGGTTCAAGCAATTCTCCTACCGCAGCCTCCTGAGTAGCTGGGATTACAGGCACCCACCACCACGCCTGCCTAATTTTGTATTTTTATTAGAGACGGGGATTTCACCATGTTGGCCAGGCTGGTCTCGAACTCCTGACCTCAGGTGATCCACCTGCCTTAGCCTCCCAAAGTGCTGGGTTTACAGGAATGAGCCACCATGCCTGGCCTGTACTCAAAATTTTATGTAAAAATCTCCATTGCCACTCCCTGTGTACCTCTCAATAAAAGATTGAAAATAGGCCAGGCGCGGTGGCTCACGCCCGTAATCCCAGCACTTTGAGAGGCTGAGGCGGGCGGATCACAAGGTCAGGAGATAGAGACCATCCTGGCGAACACGGTGAAACCTCGTTTCTACTAAAAATACAAAAAATAAGCCGGGCGTGGTGGCAGGTGCCTGTAGTCCCAGCTACTCCAGAGGCTGAGGCAGGAGAATGGTGTGAACCCGGGAGGCGGAGGTTGCAGTGAGCCGAGATCGTGCCACTGCACTCCAGCCTGGGTGACAGAGCCAGACCTTCTCTCAAAAAAAAAAAAAAAGAAAAAAAAAAAAAGAAAATATCCAAGAGCATCAGCTTTATTCTAGAGTCTTACTCTATTTCTGCTACAGGTCTGAGTTAGTATCTTGAGTTTCAAGTGGATAGGAGTGCCCATCTCCTAAGACTACTCCTACTCCACTCCACCCTCAAGCACCACCACCTTTCGGGTAAGCCCAGCAAGGGAAGAGGATGAGTTGTCCTCTCAAAGGAAGATGCAAATCATTCCTTCTGGGAGGGTTAGGTCATATTTCAGAGGAGTTTATTCTTCTGAAACTGACAACTGCACTTTACCTTCAAATCTTCCGTCTAGCCTATCTCTACAAATGGCATTTCCAACTGTTCACTGGTTCCCAGCAGAAACCTGGTATTCATTTGTGACCTCTTTCTCCCTCTAACCTGCACTCCAGTTAACTAAGTCCGATTTATTCTGCCACCAAAGTATATCCCAAATTTGTCTACTTTGCTCCATCTCCATGGCACCACTGTCATTTCTGGGCTAACCTTTATGCAAATTAGAGAAAGAAGCCTCTTCTTTTGGGCAGATAGTGGGGCTGGATTTCAGCCACACTTGCTCCCTTGTGCAGGGCGTGGTCTCCACAACCTGGCTTGGTGGCCCTGGACCTGACCAAGCCATCCTGCACTGTTGTAATAAATTCCTTAATGTTTTGCCACATCCTCACTTGTCCCCTCCAATCCATTCTCCATGTAACAGAGGGATTATTTTTAAATCACCAATTGGATCACTTTATCCCCCACTTTCAAAACCTTTCAGTGAATTTCCATTGCTATTAGGATGAAACTGCAACCCCCTAACATTGCCTACAAGATTCTGAATGATCTGGTTCCTAGCTCCCTCTTCATCCTGACTGGCACCATTCCCCTTGATCCTAACTCTCAGCCACACTGCCTTGTTTTGTTTCCTAAAACTTGCCAAGCTTCCCCCTACCCCAAGAGACTTTGCCTGGAAAGTTCTTCATGACTTAGTTTGGCTAATGTCTACTCTTCTCTCAGGTCTCAATTTAAATGTTACTTCTTCAGGGAAGCCACCCGTGAATCTATAATCCAAAGTAGATTCCCTCACAGCACTCTATTCTTTAATCATACTTAACAGATTTGTAATTGTATATTCACTACTGACTTAATATCTTTTCCCTGCTCTACACCGTAAGGTTCAAAAGGGCAGGTATCATGCTTGTCTTAGCCTGGTGCCTTTCACTTATCCAAGTTTCTGTAAGTTTATAGCAAATGCCTTCTCTATGCCAGCAATATAATAGATGATGGGCACATAGAAGTGAATAGACAGAGATGAGGTCCCTGCACTTATAAGAGAAACATGCAACCAATCAACAAGCAAAGCAAGCAGATGAGATGATTATGAATGCTGTGGCACTATCATCTCATAGTTCACTGCAGCCTTGAACTCCTGAGCTCAAGCGATCCTTCCACCTCAGTCTCCTGAGCAGCTGCAACTACAGGTGGATGCCACCGTGCCTGGCTAATTTTTCTCTATTTGTAGAGACAGCGTCTTGCTATGTTGCCCAGTTTCATCTGGAACTCCTGGCCTCAAGTCATTCTCTTGCCTTAGCCTCCCAAAGTGCTGGGACTACAGGTGCCAGCTTGTCTGGTTCATCAATGAATCCCAAGTATGTTGTTACGATAAAGCTGACTGCTAAACGTAACTGAAGAGTCTGCTTTGTTCATGTAAAGTCCAAAATAGGTATTCCTAATGTGTAGATGGTTCTTCTCCAAGAGTTCCAATTCAGGAACTAAGACTCCTAACTTGTGGTTCTGCCATCTTCAGCATGTGGCCATAGAAGGGAAAAGAGAGGCTGGGCATGGTGGCTTATGCCTGTAATCTCAGCACTGGGAGGCTGAGGCAGGAGGATCGCTTGAGGCCAGGAGTTCAACATGGTGAGATGCCGTTTCTACCAAAAGAAAAAAAAAAAAGAAGGGAAAGAGCATTAAAGATTGTGGGAGTTTCTTGTTTTTTTAACAATAGATTAAGCCTGGATGGCTACACCTAACTTCAAGTGAGGCTGGACAATGCAATTCTATACTAAGAAAGAGAGTAAATGGGTTTGGTGATCAGCTAGTACCCTCAACAGTACCTGGCACAACACTCCATTATGAAGAAACAAAGATGAATTAGAAATGGATCAACACCTGTGAAAGAAGGGAAGAAAAAAATAAAAGAAATGGAACTTGTTCTAAAAAAGTTTATTAACGTATACACAGAAATCAGTATTATACCTGATCTAAGAGTATAATGAATCCTTTATTTCCAGTAATCTAGAGATAGTCTCTAAAATAAAATTAATTAATTTATAGATTTGTTTCTCAGGACAATAAAGTTTAAAAAAATTAATCTATTTTACCACTTTAATTTGTCACCTTCAAGTTTTCCATTTTATTTCCTCTGGGTTTTAGCCTTCTCAAATCCGGTCACTTCACTAAGTTCACAGTCACTTAAGTTTCTCCTTCCTTAGGTTTGGATGGTCGCGTTAGGACAAGCCTACAGTTAGGCAATGAACAGTGACAGATGCATAGTAAATACGAGGGAACCTGTGTGGATGGAGCCACAGTAGCTTAGAACTCGGAGACGTGACCCTAGATCACCATATAAAATGTTTGCTTATATTTTTATGGCATTCTTTTTCTGCTCAGAAGGAAACTGTAGAAATTAAATATTGCAGAAATTTGAGTTCTACACTCAGACTAATGCAACCACATGGTCACGTGTGTTAATCTGTTTGTACTTAAAGCTTTTCCATTCTAAACTTGTTTACATGTCCTGGACTAAATCTTAGTATTAAAGGCACAGAAACACAGGGCTCTACGGGACCTCATTCACAACCATTCACCTTAACTGAGTCTATTCAGAAGGGACCTGAAGTCTAGAGTTGACCGATTCATCCGACAGAGAGAGAAAAAAGTGAAACATTTTCGAACCCTTATCATAGGTTTTGGCTTACTTTTCCCAAAACAGAATCCTCCCTGAGGTAGTCGGAGAGCACAGTCCTGGATAGCAGTTCCGTGCACCGGGGAAGGAGGAAATTTTAGAGTCCAGTGATGCAAGCGGAGACCCAGTGTGGCTGAGAACGGGCGATGCGGGTGGTTCCTGTGACCCCTGGAATGCAAAGGATTGCACCCCCATCAGAAAGTTAGAGAAGCCGATGCAGAGTAGCCAGAAGTCCTGTTCTTTCGGCAGGAGCAGGGGTGCTGAGTGGGGGGGATCTCCGGTCCCGCAGCTCGGCCGCAGCCAAGAGCCCGAAGTGCTGGGCGCGGCGCCACCAGAGGCCCGCCACGCCCCACGCCGCCCTGCAGGCGAACGCTGGAGGCCCCGCCGGGCCGCCGTAGCGCTGCGGATCGGCCCGCTCCTTCCGCGCCGCCCTCCGCCCCCAGCCTCCCGGCGCCGCGGTAGCTCTGGGCAGGCAGCGCCGCCGCCGCCGCCGCCGCCGCTTCCTCCTCTGCAGCCGTTCGGCCGCTGCGTGACGCGTCGTTTCCTCCCAACATGGCGGCCGGGGCAGGTCGGCGGTGATGGAGGCCAGTTCGCGGCCGCGGCGGGTGCTAATCCCCACAGTAGCCAGGGTAGCCCTCCTCTCGCGGTGCCTGTGAGAGCCGCCGCCACCTAGTCCCTCAGTTCCCGGCAGACAGCCGCCCAGGCCGGGCTCCGTTACCGCCGCCAGGGCCGGAGGGACGAGTGAGAGGGGCGGCCGGGACGCGACCCCCGGGCCGGGAGAAGCTGAGGCCCGACGGGCGCGGCCCTCGAGGTACGGCTTCTCGGGCGCGGCGAGGACCTCGACGCCCCTCGGCGGCACCGCGGCTAGTCTCGCTCGCCCGCCCCTTCCTGATCCTGCCGCTGCCCTCCACGCCTCCACTCCCCCACCTCCACCCCCTCTCCTTTCTCTCTTCCTTCTTCTCCTCCTCCTCCCCTCCAGCCGCTGGGAGCCGCGGGTCGGACAAGCCGCCGCCTCCTTCTCTGCGTCCATGTATGAGGGGAAGAAGACGAAGAACATGTTCCTGACCCGGGCCCTGGAGAAGATACTGGCCGACAAGGAAGTGAAGAAGGCGCATCACTCCCAGCTGCGCAAAGCTTGCGAGGTGGCGTTAGGTGAGTGGGGAGGAGGCCCGGGGGATGGGGTGCTTGTTGTGGGGCGGGGGGACAAGGGGGGCGCCCGTGGGGGGCTGGGGTCGCCCGAGGCTTGCCCGAGGCCCGCGCTTCTGACCTCGGGGAGCCCTCGCGGAGCCCTCTGCTCCCTGTCTGGAGTTGACAGGAACTCGGCTGGATGTGGGGCAGAGGCAGGGTAGAAGAGGAAGGGCGGTGAGCTGGGCTTGGGAAACTCGGCCGGGCATAGGATCGCGGGGCACCTGGGTTCGAGGGATCGACTTGAGAGTGAGGATTTTGTTGGTGGTCCGTGAGGTGCGGACTGGATACCACCCTTTGTGATGAAGCAGAAGATGAGCTGTTGTTTATTAGCTTGGAAATTGAGGTGGGGCCGGTATGTCAAGATTGGGCGTGGGAAATGTTCCATGTCATAATTATCAATAACTTTTTCGTTTAGCGAGGTACTTTGGGGAGATAGGCTGCTGAAGTTGTTTCCTTGTTGACAGTCTTGAGAAGGGGTTCACAAGAAGTACAGCCGGTTCTGACATCTCTCCGCCTCCGCCACAGGAAAAACATAGAGTAATATTGTATCTGACTGGGCTGACCTGGAAGAACAAGTCCGGTGGTTAAGGGGTGGGGGTGGCGGCGTGAAAGCAGGGAAGCAAAGAACCTTTAGATAAAATGGCTTTAGGTGACAAGGGAAGGGAGGGTTTGAAATGAGGAAAATGAAAAAGACAATGACACCCACTAGCCACATGTCTGGACGGTGGCAGCTGCTCTCAAGCTTGAATTGTGATTTATAGTTCAGATGGAAGAGATCTAGTGTAATGAAGCCCGCAGCAGGGAAAATCTAAACAATACCTCCTACCTATGAGGTTAGGCAGATAAGGAATAGTTAAAGGGGGAACATTGTTAGATCTATTGCATCCATCAAAGATGAAATCGTTTGAGAGACCATTTAACACAAAGATGCATTCCTAATGCTTACACTTTATAGCACTGGAAATACACTAAGTCAAATTGGCAAGAAAAGGAAGCTTGCTAAATAGGCTTTGGAAAAAAGCCTTGAAAGGGAGAAAATCCACAATAAAGTATACTAAAGTTAAGGAGTCAAGACAACTTAAAATTAGTTTTTAATTATCAAAATAAGTAGAAGACTACTGTTTAATTTGCTGTGATATACCGTAGTTTTTTTTCCCCTAGATCGTTAAAATTGGTGATATGGAAAACGTCAAAGAAATTTCATCTTAAAAAATTTGAGTGTGTAGTATAAGGGGCTTAAGTTTATTTTTTCACCTTATTCATCGACTTGAAGTTTGCATTTTGTTATTTTTGTTGGTAACAAAAGACTGTTCCCCGTGTATGAGAAGATCCTTGTCTAGTGGCAGAAACTGTATTTATATCTAGATCCTGAAAGGAATAATTAAATTGGGGTGGGACTGGGGAGAAAGTGATTTTAGAATTTTTAAAATAATTGTTATATGTAGGTTTATAAATTACTTAAAGGTGAAAGAACTTTAGAGAGATTCAAATTAAAGTTTAAAATTTTTGTTTGTTGAGACAGGGGCTTGCTCTGTCACCCAGACTGAAGCACAGTGGCACAATCAGGGCTCACTGCCACCTCAAACTCCCAGGATCAGGCATTCCTCCTGCCTCAGCCTCCCAAGTAATTGGGGCTTCAGGCACACCGCCACACCTGGCTAATTTTTTTTTTTTTTGGGTGGAGATGGTCTCTCTATATTGCCCAGGTTGGTCTCCAAGTCTGGGCTCGAGATCCTCCCACCTTAGCCTCCCAAAGTGCTGGGTTTATAGGTGTGAGCTACCTCTCCTGGCCTTAATTTTTTATAATTCAAATTTTTCATGTTACAACATATTTTTAATACATTAAATTGTAAGTATCAAACTGAAGAAATGGAGTGTGTTGTGTGTATGTATATATTTTCCTTCTCCAAACTGGTAACATAAATAAGCATACTTTAATGGAGAGCCTACTGGAATGAGAGTCAGAGATCCTATATTTAAATCCCAGTTGTGTTACGTCGTTGTATTTAGAAAGTCCCTGGGCCTTAAGTTTTCTGTAAAATTAGGGTATTGAACTTAATGATTGTATGGTCACATCTCCTCTAATGTGCCATGAATGTGATTGCACTGTCCTGTTAACTCATGCATTGGGTATTCCCTACCACTCATGAGCATCATCTTTAGAGGGCCTATGTAGGGCTCTAAATGGTCCTTGCCATTTCTGGAGGTAGGGATTACTTGATATGTGTGCCAACTGTAGCAGGGTTGTCTATTCCAGATTTTGCCAGTTTTTACTTTTTTGTCCCTTCTGTATACTCAGTAGAAGCTTGTTATGAGGAATGTGTCTATCCAGGGAGGGGCTAGGCATCACAGTACTTTATTTACTTGAGATGTATAAGGCATTTTTTCCCACATTTCACAAAGTTACATTTAGCCTCCGACAAAGCAAAATCTCAGTAATCTCATGGTAGCTAATCCCTGGTGAACTTTGTTTCTTCCCTTGCAGTCTATCTACATCACCACCCAAACATAAATTGGGAGGGATAACTCATTTTGTAAAGTATGTCTTGCAGGAAGATGGTATGCCCACAAATATATTGTCCTTGAAAACCATTTGAGACTTATCTTCTCCACTTCACTATTGAGACCTGGGCCAGGCCCACTTTGGTCTGTTGTTAATCTGTGTGGGCATCAAGCAGGATGGGAAAGCAAACTGAAAAGGCCTGATTTAGTCCTCTCGTGTCTATAGATTGTGAGTGGGTGGGTGTTGGATGGTGGAGATACAGAGGTCATTTTGTGGGTGGTGGTATAACCCTTCTAAATACCCACATGTCTGTCTTCCTTCTTTCCCCAGATATTTATTGAGCATACAGCTGAAGGGAGATGGACAGTAAACAGGAAAATACATAGTATGTCAGACTTTTAATCCTTTTTTGTTTGAAAATCATTGTATTGGCATGTGAGTAGATTTCAGAGTATTGCCATTCAAAATTAATTCAGCTACCTTTTAACATGGCCAATTATAGATGAATTTTCTGTAAACTGTACTCATGAAATTACAGCTTATCGTGTATTCTTAAAACTTTTTTTGCTAAAAAGTATAACTTATGAAGCAGCATCTAGGTTAGGGGAGATTTTACTTCATTAAAACAGAATCCATTCTCAAAGACACTATATCAAGGAACTTTTATCTTCACAGAAAGAAAAATAAACTTTTAAAGGGATGCAGAGTTAATGTAAAACGTTTTTCAGATTTTCTTATGTCAGACTTTATTTTGAAGTAAAAAATGGTTAAAAAAGAAATAATCCCCGCCCCCCCCCACAGTTAAAACTGATGTGAAGGCCACAGGTCCAGGAACAGCTCCAGGTTGCCCTCTTTTGGTACCTGCCCTACTACAGCTCTCTGCAGAGAGAGGGAGTCTAGGCTGCCCTAGCTTAGCCTGATCCATTCCTGCTCTCAAGAATCCTGACTTAAAAATAGTCTGGCCATCTGCTGGCAGATGAGACAACAGCTGAGCTATTTTTAGTTTCAAAGAATTTAGGATTGTTGTGGGATTGGGCTTGAAGGTAGCATTGTTTATCTGCTAGGGAGGTTGCAGTTGGCACTTATTCCAGTAAGGCCTCTAAGTTTCAGGAGTTTCTTTTATGTTAGGATTGTGACTAGTTCAACTTACGCTTTCTAACATCGAATATCTATGAAGATACTCTGCAAATATTAGGATGAAAGAGTTCAAGTTTGGAAACTGGCACTGATACAAAGTAAGAGTGGAAGAGGTGAAGAGCTGACCAGAAGAAGGTTTTAAAGGGAAAGGGGAGGCATATACTGGCAGTGACCAGGGTGGGTTCCCAGGAGGTATATGGGAAAATAATGGAGACAGAATTGTTAGGGAAGTAATTTTTGCATCAGACAGGGTATGAATTTATATTGTTCATATTATAAAGTGATCCTGTTGACTTAGTTTTCTTATATAAGAGTCTATTACCTATAATTATAGTTTCATCCAGAAATATAATATTGAGACTCAAACTTTTCAGAACTTGCTTCCTTCTGCCCCTTTAATCCCACCCTTATTTTTGTTGGTGGTGTTATAAAAAAGATATGTTGGTGGAGGGGAAATTACCTGAATGCTTTGGGCTCTGCATTTATGCTACTTTTGGTAACTGTTAATTTTCATCACTCTTCACCATTTATGAAAAAAATGATTTATCCCCAAACAATATCCTGTGAATACCTTAATTTAAAATATTTTAAACATCAGTGAACACCTTAATTATAATTTAAATCCATTAACAAATCTCTGTTTAAGCCTTCTTTGATATCTAAAGTAAAAAGTGTTTTCAGTAAGCCAAGCTACCTGAATTTTTGAGATGGGTAGAAGACTATAATTAATGACATAACTGAAAGATTGATCCTATTTGCATTTGTTCTTTTCTTTCACATTTCAGATTTGTTTTTAGGACATATGCTCCAGAATAGTGTTGAATAAAATAAATGTTGTAGACTACAAGTTCTTAGAGAAGCTCTTTGAAGAAAATAAGTTTGGGTTGAAAAAATAAGTTTGGATTACAGTGTATAATCTATTTCCATTTGGGAAATTTATAATGCACATGAACATAGTTAAGATTCTGAAAAGTCCTCCAAGAAAGACACCTGCTGAATTTTGTTTAATGAAGATTTTCCTGAATGTATGTGATCCTTTTTCATTGTCTGCTAACTCGGTTAACTCCCGTAGGATATGTTGTTCCTTGGAACTTACTTTGGTACACTGGGGAAAGAAGGGCAAGTACAATAACCCTAACTACTGGTGAAACCATCTTCCAGAAGAGGTTTGTGGAAACCAGTACACAAACCTGTGTTTCTGTAAACACAGGTTTGGGGAAAGCAGTAGATGTGTTGATAGTGTGGGAAGGAGAAGCAAGTATGAAATAAGGAGCAGGAGAAATATCGACATCAGAGGACTATTTGCTGACTAGCTTTCTTTCCCACCCCATCTAGGGGCAGGTAACTCATTTGTATCTCCTGTTAAGGTTTAACTTAGAGAGAAAATTGTGAATGGGAAATCATTTGGGGAAATATTTGTCATAATATTCCTCACATAATGGAGGAAGGATATTTGAAAAGGGAAAAATATACTTGAGTAAGTTATTGTTGTCATTCCAAACTAGGTATATATTTCAAAATCAGGTATTTGTTGAACTCCTCTTATGTGCCAGGTACTACTTCATTGCTGGGTATACAGCAGTGAACCAAACATGCTTTCATAGAACACACATTCTAGTAGGGTGAGGGTGATAGTAACAACCTTGTATCATCAGAAGAAAGAGTTCAGAAGGTTAAAGGGAAAAGGGTGGGAGTGCTGATTTAGTTAGAGTTGTCAGAAAAGTCTTATCTGTGAGATGACATTTGAGCAGAGAAGTGACAAAAGTGAGGGATTTAGTCTTTCAGAGTAAATGAAATAGAAACAGGAAACAGCAAGATGGTTGTGTGCTTGGTGTGTTTCAGGATGCAAGGAGGCTTGTGTGGCTGAGAGAGGGGGGGAAAGATAGGACGGGGAGGGCAGATTTGGGATTTTAGTGACAGCATGTTTATATTTTTAAAGGCTCACTGTGGCCAGAGACCATGGGGACTTACACTAGGTTGGTGGTAGTGGAAAGAGTGATAATTGTGTGCAGTTAGAATATATTTTGGAATCCACAGGATTTGCTGATGGGTTGGTTGACAGAGGGGATGGCATCCAGTCTTGTAGCCAGAGCTTCAGGGTAGGGAAGATGGCATTCACCTCAATGGGGAACACTAGGATAGAAAAAGCCTTTGGGAAATAGGTTTTTATATAGTAAAATATTTTCATCCTGCCTTTTATATGTATTTAAAATGTTTTAATGATAGAGTTTTCTGATGATAGGATATTTTCTACTGAGAATAACACAAAATAATTTCAATTTTGTTTTGTCGATTTTTTTTTTTGAGACGGAGTCACGCTCTGTCACCCAGGCTAGAGTGTAGTGGCGCGATCCTGGCTCACTGCAAGCTCCGCCTCCTGAGTTCATGCTATTCTCCTGCCTCTCAGCCTCTCCAGTAGCGCCACCACGCCGGGCTGATTTTTTTTTTTTTTTTTGTATTTTTAGTAGAAACGGGGTTTCACCGTGTTAGCCAGGATGGTCTCGATCTCCTGACCTCGTGATCTGCCCGCCTGGCCTCCCAAAGTGCTGGGATTACAGGTGTGAGCCATCACGCCCAGCCTGTCTTGTCAGGTTTTTTGCAGGGAGGTTTTTTACCAAAGAAATGAGCCTTTCACTTGTCTGGTTCTTTTCCTGGAATAGGAACTTTGTGGATGTAATTAGTGAAAGACCTTGAGGTGAAATTGAGATCCTCAACTTAGGGCCTTATTAGGTGGGCCCTAAATCCAGTGAATGGTGTCCTTGTAAGGAAGAGGAGGGATTCTTCCCTGGAGCCTTTGGATGTAGCATAGCTCTGCTGTGACCTTGATTTTAGATTTTGGGCCACCAGAACTGTGAGAGAAAATTTCTGTTGTTTTAAGCCACCAAATTTATGGTAATTTGTTAAGGCAGCCTTAGGAAATGAATGCAAGTTCCCTTTTTATCCTAACTTTTCAGACCCATTTTGATTTCTTTATTCAACTTTCCACTTATAGCGTCTACTATATGTATGTTTACACAATACAATCCTGTCTTTGGCTCGTCTCTGATTGTTTCATGAATCTAGAAAGCAGTTATTCTGAGGCTTTAGTGTGTCATAAGTAGAGGCTCTTGAAAAGCTTCTTAAAAGGTCTGAGCTCAGGTATTCAAAAGTATTTAAAAAGTTTTGTGTTCTACTTTTGATATTTTGTTTTGCTTAGACTTGATATAACTAAATTTGTTTATATAACCTATGTTATCTTTTCATTCAGAAAAGTCTTTGAAAATCTTTAAAATGGCTGGGTGCGGTGGCTCACGCCTGTAATCCCAGCACTTTGGGAGGCTGAGGCGGGTGGATCATGAGGTCAGGCATTCGAGACCAGCCTGGCCAACACAGTGAAACTCTGTCTCTGCTAAAAATACAAAAAGTTAGCTGGGCGTGGTGGTGGTGGGCGACTATAATCCCAGCTACTTAGGAGGCTGAGGCAGGAGAATGGCTTGAACCTGGAAGGCAGAGGTTGCAGTGAGCCAAGATGGTGCCACTGCACTCCAGCCAGGACAACAGTGTGAGACTCTGTCTCAAAAAAAAAAAGAAAAAATCTTTAAAATATTTCATATTACCACTGGCAGTGTCTTTAGGAAACTCCATGTGAGGCTATTAATTTTTCTTAACAAAAATGTGTGCACTGAGGCTTCATTTAATCAGCTGTTTAACAATCCTCATTTGTCAGAACTTTGCTAAGAAATGAAATAATAAAAATAGAAGCGAAGTACATATCATGAAGGCCAAGTACTTTATATAGAAGAGAATCTCTATGACTTTTAGTCTGTATACTTTTATAATTCCAGTAAATTTGGGAATTTGATATTTTTTATAAACGAATCCTTCAAATCATTTTCAAAAGTGCAAGTACAACAATAAAAATTTACTGTGATACAGGGCTGGGCGCAGTGGCTCACGCCTGTAATCCCAGCACTTTGGGAGGCCGAGGTGGGTGGATCATGAGGTCAGGAGATTGAGACCGTCCTGGCTAACACAGTGAAACCCTGTCTCTACTAAAAATACAAAAAATGAGCCAGGTGTGGTGATGGGCGCCTGTAGTCCCAGCTACTTGGGAGGCTGAGGCAGGAGAATGATGTGAACCCGAGAGGCACAGCTTGCAGTGAGCAGACATTGCTCCACTGCACTCCAGCCTGGGCGACAGAGTAAGACTCTGTCTCAAAAAAAAAAAACCCATTTTTACCGTAGTACTCTTAGCTGGAGATAACCACTGTTAACTTTTTGAAAAACAACTTTCTGATGAATGATTTACATACTATAGTATTTACTTTTTTTGAGTGGAATGATTTTTGGTAAATTTACTGAATTACGCAGCCATCAGCATTAAATCCAGTTTTAGAACATTTCCATTACTTCAATGAGATCCGTAGTGCCCTTGTTGTCATCCCTAGCTTCAGGCATTCAGTAATCTATTTTCTGTCTTTAGAGTTGCATTTTCTGGACATTTCATGAAATGCAGTTATACACAGGTGGTCGTTAGTGTCTGGTTTCTTTGGGTATGTTTTTGAGGTTCATTCATGAAGTTTGTATCCACACTTCATTTCCTTTTATTGATGAAAAGCATTCCATTGTTTAGATATCCTATATTTTGCTTATCCATTTACCGGTTGATGGATATTTGGGTTGAATGAATAATACTGCCACTAATATTTGTGTGTAAGTCTTTGTGTGGACGTAAACTTTTATTTCTTCTAGGTAGACAAACTGGGAAGGGAATTGGTGGGCCGCATGATAAATTTATGTTTAACTTTTCAAGAAACTTTTTAAGAAACTGCTAAATTCTTTTCCAAAGTGCCTGCACCATCTTACATACCCACCGGCAGTGTATGAGGCTTCCCGTTTCTCCAAATTCTCACCAATATTTGTTACTGCCTTTTTATTTTTAGCCATCCTAGTTGTTATGATGAAGTGTTACTTCATTGAAACACTGTTAACTTTTTGAAGTACAGATTAAATATTGGAAATGCTTGGGATCAAAAATGTTTTCAATTTTGGGTTTTTTTGGATTTTGGAATATTTGCATATACATAATGAAATATCTTGGGGATGAGATTGAAGTCTAAACACAGAATTCACTTATGTTTCACATACACCTTATAAACGTAATCCAAAGGTAATTCTATGCACTGTTCTTTTTCTTTTTTTTTTTGGAGAGGGGGTTTAGCTCTTGTTGCTCAGGCTGGAGTGCAATGGTGCGATCTCAGCTCACTGCAACTTCCACTTCCCAGGTTCAAGTGATTCTCCTGTCTCAGCCTCCCAAGTAACTGGGATTACAGGCATGCACCACCATGCTCAGCTAATTTTGTATTTTTAGTAGAGATGGGGTTTTGCCATGTTGGCCACTCTGGTTTCAAACTCTGACCTCAGTTGATCCACTGGCCTTGGCCTCCCACAGTGCTGGGATTACAGGCATGAGCCACTGCGCCTGGTCTTATGCACTGTTCTTAATTTTGTGCGTGAAACAAAATTTTTTGTTTGTTTGTTTGTTTTGAGATGGAGTCTCACTCTGTCGTCCAGGCTGGAGTGCAGTGGCGCGATCTCCCTTCACTGCAAGCTCCGCCGCCTCCTGGTTCATGCCATTCGCCTGCCTCAGCCTCCCGAGAAGCTGGGACTACAGGCGCCTGCCACCACGCCTGGCTAATGTTTTTTGTATTTTTAGTAGAAACGGTTTCACTGTGTTTGCCAGGATGGTCTCCATCTCTTGACCTCGTGATCCGCCTGCATCGGCCTCCCAAAGTGCTGGGATTACAGGTGTGAGCCATCGTGCCCGGCTGAAACAAAATTTTGACTGTCTTTTGAGTGTGACCCATCACATGAGATCAGATTTGGAATTTTTTTCACTTCTGGCTTCATGTCAGTTCTCAAAAAGTTTCAGATTTTGGAATATTTCAGATTAGGAATGCTCAACCTGTATTTTTCCCAGACTTCATTCTCCACACACATACACAGGAGCATGGACATGGACAAGCATATTCTTCAAAAAATTGAGCAGCCAGATGTGGTGGCTCACACCTGTAATCCCAGCACTTAAGGAGGCCAAGGCAGGGAGATCACTTGAGCCCAGGATTTTGATACAAACCTGGGTAACATGGCTAAACCCTGTGTCTACAAAAAAAATACTAAAAAAAAAAAAAAAAAAAAAATTACTGGGTGTGGTGGTGTGCACCAGCTACTTGGGAGGATGAGGTGGCCCGGGAGGTTGAGGCTGCAGTGAGCTGTGATCACACCACTGCACTCTAGCCTGGGTGACAGAGTGAGACTCTGTTTCAAAAAAAAAAAAAGAAGGCCGGGCGCGGTGGCTCAAGCCTGTAATCCCAGCACTTTGGGAGGCCGAGACGGGCGGATCACGAGGTCAGGAGATCGAGACCATCCTGGCTAACACGGTGAAACCCCGTCTCTACTAAAAAATACAAAATACTAGCCGGGCGAGGTGGCGGTCGTCTGTAGTCCCAGCTACTTGGGAGGCTGAGGCAGGAGAATGGCGTGAACCCGGGAGGCGGAGCTTGCAGTGAGCTGAGATCCGGCCACTGCACTCCAGCCTGGGCGACAGAGCGAGACTGTGTCTCCAAAACAAAAACAAAAAAACAAAAAAAACAAAAAAAAAAAGAAAGAAAAAAAAGCCTGCCATGGTGGCTCGTGCTTGTAGTGTCAGCACTTTGGGTGGCTGAGGTGGGTGGATCATGAGGTCAAGAGATCGAGACCATCCTGGCCAACATGGTGAAACGCTGTCTCTACGAAAAATACAAAAATTGGCTGGCCGTGGTGGTGTATGCCTACAGTCCCAGCTGCTCGGATGGCTGAGGCAGGAGAATCACTTGATCCCGGGAGGTGGAGGTTGCGGTGAAGCCGAGATTGCGCCACTGCACTCCAGCCTGGCAACAGAGTGAGACTCTGTCTCAAAAAAAGAAAAAAAAAAAACTATTTAATTTTTAAGGCATTCATAGGGGGAAAAAGAATAGCTAACATTTGTTGAGTGTTTAGTGTATGCCAGGTTCTGTGCCAGTTGAATACTTCATTGACTTCATCTCAGTTAGTCCTCAGAATAACCCTATATGCTTAGGTTCTATTGTTACCTGCATTTTGCAAATGAAGAAAATGAGTTTGTGTTTGGCAGAGTTGGAATACGACCTTAGAGCCTACATAGTCATCTTGGGAGTTGTGTTGCGCTCTGCTTTTTGGCCTAATGTGGCAATCCTGTCCTGCACCCTTAATCACAGTACTATATGTTTGTAAGTAACAATACAAAAAGGAAAAGAAGGGCGACTGTGGAAAGAAAGGCACTGTCAAGAAGAGAAAAAGGGCCATAAACTGAATAGACATAGAAATAACAGCAATACAGGAAAATATTGCTGTGTACATTTCAGTGAATCTCCAGGGTGAATGTTCATGTGTTCATCATGGGATCCTCAAATCTGTCGTGTACAATATAATTTTAATTCTCTTTTCTGCTTAAGAAGTCAGGCAAATTTGTGTGTATGTATCTTCTAAGATTTAATTTTAAAGTAAAGTGTCAGTAATTTAAGCTGTTTGGAAATTTAATGTGCCCTGTAACACCTCCCAGGGATTCGGGATAGGCTAGCTTTTATTGTGCTTCTATGCCTAACCCTTTAAAACTATTCTCATTTGCTTTTTATATTAATATTTTGTAACATTTCAAATCATTTTAAGAATTGATATAAGAACAAAATCTTATTAAAATATCGTTTTGTGAAATTACCAATAAGACTTTATCTGAAAATAACTAGTTGTAAATCTCAGTGACTTCATCTGTAAGTATATAAATATAATTACTGTGTAATTGTCATGATTTTCTGTTATCTAGTCAATATTTCATGTGCATTTTCTATATATCTATGTTGTCTTCCTACCTAGCATTTTAACAGTGTGTCATTTGTTTAAATATTTTTGAGTTTGGGGACATGTTACATTTAAGTTTTGCTACACAGATTTTTTTTTTTTTAACTAATCCCTTGCAGAATTTGGTTAGTGTTTGTTATATATGCAGAACTGTTTAAAATAAACTCTTAAGATTTTGATTGTTGGGTTAGAGTGTGGTCATTCATGACTGTTCCTTAAGGCAAGGTTGCCATACTTAATATACCTGTGTTAGGTGCAAATAAACAACAGAGCACTGAGGACAAGACAGAGAATTTGCTGTTGTTAGATTTATTGGTTTTGATCAGTGTTTTATCACTTCACCTTTCCTTTGCATTTTTTTTTTTCTGTTCTAAGAGTGAAAAACAAAGACATAAAAATTCCTGTTTATAGTTAGGATATCTGTACTTTCATTTTCTATGAATTTGATATTTTTCATCCTTTTTTTCTTGAGGGTTATTAGGGTATATCTTAATCTGTTTGAGCTACTGTAACAATACTGTAAACTGGGTGGCTTATGGACAACAGAAATTTATTTCTCACAGTTCTTTATTTCTCACTGTGAATTCAAAGATCACTGTGCTGACAGATTCCATATCTGGTGATAGCTGGTTCCTTATAGACAGTACCTTCTAGTTGTGTTGTCACAAAGTAGAAGAGTGAAATACACCTCTTATAAGGGCACTAATTCCATTCATGACTGCTCCACCCTTATGACCTAGTCACCTCCTGAAGGCCCCGCCTCTTAATTCCATCACACTGGGAATCAAGTTTCAACATGATTTTTTGGGAGGACACAAACATTCAGACTATAGCAGGGTATATAATATGAAGTATGTATTTTAAAAGTTCATTTTGTTTCCCTGAATTGATGGGTGTTTTAATAGCAGTTACTAAGTAATTTTAAAACATCACATCATATTCCATCAGTCATTTTCAATTTATATTCGTATAGTACTTAATGTGGTATCTGGTAAGATTGACTAGTCTTCATTGTTTCTTAATTTTTTAAAAATAATATTACTTCTTTTTCCAAATAACAAGGATTTTCTTTTAAGTTTTCTAATGCTCGTTCTTAACATCTTATTAACATGTTAATCAGATTTTCTTGCCTTCTATTCTTATACATCAGCTAAAGAGTGTTAATAGTTGGGAAGAAGTTGATTGTTTTGTTTCATCCAATTTATTGGGTTCTCATGCTTCCATTCCCTAAGTTTTACTTCTTACCTGATAATTGAGAATGTGTTTGTTTAATGCAGTGTCAGAAAGCAACAATGTTTAATGCAGTGACAAGCAAAGCTTATGTGTAATTTCTAATGTGCTTTGTTTGATCTTTAGAAATGAGAATGGAACCATGTGCATCTCTGCAAAGGTGAAGAGTAAAAATAAGGTGTAGGTTGTTTGATACCAGTTAATAGTCAGTAATTAAGATTTTATAATATACATCGGTGTCCAAAAAATGAGTTTTTACAATTATCAGAGAAAAATTTTTTATAGTAAGTAACAGCTCTGTGTCTATAGTTATCTTGCTAGAAGATACAAAGGGAGAATTAAAGTTATATTATTAGAATGTGTTTTTTTACTAACTGCAATGATGAATCTGTGTGTTTGAATAAATGAAGTGAAGATATTTTATTCTTTTTGTTTCCACCCTCAATCCCCATGTTTATGGCTGTTATAGAAGATTCCTTGAGTGGTAAAGTAGAAGGAAAGGTACTTTTGTTTGTAATGTGTACACATTTTTTCCTTAAAAAGTCAATGAGTATGCCAACATATACTCTTTTAAACTTGTGTGTATGGCTACCTTCATTGAATTACTTTCCTTATGAAATAGTTAAATATTTCTCAATTCTTAATTTTCTTTTACATTTCAAAAAACCCCCTTTAGTAGGTAATTAATATGCAAAATTATGGTTTCTCTAAGAAACTGTTAGGTTCTCATAATTATCACTGTTATAGTTCTTTTTGTTTGATGGCTTTTTCTTGGTTTGAATGAAAAATGTCTTTAAGAAAGGTTTGCTAATCTTTTTCCATTTTATCACTAAGTTAAAATCATATTTATTTTTACTAAGTAGTTTTCAGTTTTGTGTTACTAAATTGAATAGCCGTTGTTTTTTTTTAGCACTCCCCTAAATGGTTTCTGCCAATTCAGTCTCATTGAAACTTTCTATCCTTAACATTTGTAAAAATAATATAATCTTTCATTAATAGCAAATAAGAAGCTTTGTTTGGTTTTGCTGCTCATGCATGCCTAATGCTGTTCT
Source organism: Theropithecus gelada (assembly GCF_003255815.1). Taxonomy (NCBI): domain Eukaryota; kingdom Metazoa; phylum Chordata; class Mammalia; order Primates; family Cercopithecidae; genus Theropithecus; species Theropithecus gelada. Next base: position 69,612,806 of record NC_037676.1, on the reverse strand, counting down.
GTGTAATTAAGATATATCTCACCAGTTGGTTTGACTAAAACTTCTTAATGTAAAGGTTTTATTGATTTAGTAAACTAATGTCCCTAAATATTTTGTCTAAGATAGTCACTATTAATCATGTGTTTCAGAAAGTGTTTAAGAAAACAAAATTTTTTTTTTGAGTTTGGAAATTAAATATTCTTAAGAATATTTGCTTTTTTCCTAGCTCTTTCCTTTTTTTTTTAATATTCTTCTTATTTATTTATTTATTTATTTATTTATTAAGACGGAATCTCGCTTTGTCGCCCAGGTTGGAGTGCCATGATGCAACCTCGGCTCACTGCAAGCTCCACCTCCTGGGTTCACGCCATTCTCCTGCCTCAGCCTCCCGAGTAGCTGGGACTACAGACGCCTACCACCACGCCCGGCTAATTTTTTGTATTTTTAGTAGAGACAGGGTTTCACCGTGTTAGTCAGGATGGTCTTGATCTCCTGACCTCGTGATCTGCCTGCCTCAGCCTCCCAAAGTGCTGGGATTACAGGCGTGAGCCACCGCGCCCAGCCTAAATTCTTATTTTTATCCTGAATTTTTTTTTTTTTTTTTTTAAATAAAGACGCCCAGGCTGGAGTGCAGTGGTGCCATTTCGACTCATGGCAACCTCTGCCTCTCGAGTTCATGTGATTCTCCTGTCTCAGACTCCCAGGTAGCTGGGATTACAGGCGCATGCCACCATGCCCGGCTAATTTTTGTATTTTTAGTGAAGATGGGGTTTCACCATGTTGGCCAGGCTGGTCTTGAGCTCCTGATCTCGTGATCTGCCTGCCTCGATCTTCCAAAGTCCTAGGATTATACAGGCGTGAGCTACTGCGCCTGGCCCTGAATTTTTTATTTTAAAAATTCCCACAGTATTTCCATTCCTTTTTTTGACCCATTTACGTTAATTTCCTACCTGATTCTCCTTTCTCCTTTTCAAACCCTCAGAATCTCTATTAGCATTGATCTATGAAAACATTCTTGATTTATAAAGACATATTTTAACTCAATTCAACAGTTTAAAAATAATCAGAGAGTAACCTGAAATACAAATATGCATTTAGTTTACAACCCTTGATGTATCCTCACAAATGACCACTACATTGCAGAAATGAGGGAAAATTCACTACATGGTAGAACAGTAGATAGGTGGTAGTTTATTGCTAGATCCCAGAAGGAATGAAAAGCTAAAAGGATGAGAAAGAAGAGCTAGATATGGAGGACAGGGAACATAAGCCATGTAACATATGGATAACTCATTTTCTGAAAGATAAAACAAAAACCAGAAATTGCTGGCAAAACAATAATCAAAGATATGCTGGAGAAAACTGCACTAAAAAATACTTGTGTGTGCAAACTGCTATATTCTAGGAAGAAAAATACTCAATGTGAAAAGACTTAGAAATCTCAGTCTAGCAATATTTTTTAATATTAGTGATAAAAAATTAATCTTGTAAATATCCAGGCAAAGAAAATAAGCTTCCAGAAGAATAGTTCAGTTTGTTAAGACTGTAAAGAATCAGTAGCATCCATGGCTATTCAAGGAAAAAAAAAATTATAAGAGTTTCATCCTAGGTAAATGTAATAGGAATTTGCTGAAAATGTTAAAACAGCAACTCTGCTAATAAACATAAGCATTCTCTTTTATATCTTTTGTAAAAAAATGCCTTATCTCACTTCTCTGTCATCTTTTTCCCTTGTTGCCTTCTTTATCTCCCTCATCTCTCCACCGCTTTCTCTCACCCCCTCTATTTCAAATTCTTCTAGAATATTGTTAGAAAACAATGAGAAATGTGTTACAAAGATGTATGTACAAGTGTATTCATCATTATGCTGTTTTTAATTACTAAAATATGAAAATAACTCAGGTAGTCAACAATATAGGATTGATTAAATGATGTTAATACAAGGGAATGTTACAGAGTACTGTGTAGTGATGTGCTTGAAATATACTTATTGATATGGGAAGATGAATGATTGGAAAAAGCAGATTATATAATACTTTTCTTAGAACAAATATGTGTAGGTATACGGAGAAAAAGTGTTGCAAATACAAGAAAATTCTGACATATGATCATACCAAGTAACGTGTCTTGTGGTAGAACTACAATAAAATATTTCATGGCATGGTTAGAAGAAGTGTGTCATTGGGCCAGGTGCATTGGCTTACGCCTGTAATCCCAGCACTTTGGGAGGCTGAGGTGGGTGGATCACCTGAAGTCAGGAGTTCGAGACCAACCTGGTCAACATGGTGAAGCCCCATCTCTAGTAAAAATACAAAAAATTAGCCAAGGTGGTGGCAGGCACCAGTAATTCCAGCTACTTGGGAGACTGAGGCAGGATAATAGCTTGAACCTGGGAGGTGAAGGTTGCAGTGAGCTGAGATCGCACCATTTGCACTCCAGCCTGGCAACAAGAGCGAAACTCTGTCTCAAAAAAAAAAAAAAAGTGTGTCATCCAGGGGTCTGTATGCTTCTTCCTCAAGCATGTGGTATTTAAATGTAGAGTAAGAGGAAAAAGAAAACATACACACAAGTGTAAGTAGTGGGCTTCTTATTGAAGTAGAAAAATAAAATCAAGGAAGAAGATTGCTGACATCAAATATAGATGATTGAATAATAGTTATATTTATTTACTAGCAAGTCAACCTTGTAGTGAACACAGGGATAATTTAAATGTTTTTGATATTGCTTAGAGTATGCCTAACTAGGGTATTATAAATTGATTGTACTTTGGGCTTGATTACCCATTAGCTTGTAATAATAGGAAGGAAATTGTTTTGTTCTTCAATTCCTTTCTCACTTTGATTTCTCAAAATGAGGAAAGAATAACTGGCCTCATATAGACTTTTGACTAGGAAATATTTATACAGTAAATCCTGACTTAATGTCATTGATATAGGTTCTTGGAAACTGTGACTTTAAGTGAAATGACATACAGCAGGTCCTTTAATAATATTGGTTAGTTAAACATGTCATTATAAGGTTGATTAGAAAAAAATGATTTTGTTATATATTATTTTGCTTAAAGTCACAATTTCCAAGAACAACAAGGTTAAGTGAGGACTTACTGTAATTTATGTCTTTGGTAATCTAAGTATTATATAAGAAATAAAAAGTATTTTTGAGAGAACCTCATTGTTTGCTGTTATTTTCTAAAACACAAGTCTTAGCTTCATCTCAAACTAAGCTAAGAAAGATGTATAAGATTTCGGAAGATCTCATTTTCATGTGTGTATCCTTTAAGGCCTTCTCAACACATCCAGAAAAGGTATGGAAAGCTAATTTAAGAGTACAGGTTGTTTTAATGTCTGTAGAAAGCCCAGTGTTAACCAGTATAGATTTACTCTTGCAGATACTTGGGATCCTTTCTAGAGATGGATACCAGGTTCTTTTCAATTATATGGAAACTGCCATTTATCAGTTAGTTATTTTCCTGTGTTTCATATTTGAGTCACAAAATAGTACTGTGAGTCATAGATGTTCTTTTTCTTATATTTCTTTTTTTATTTTTTGAGATGGAGTTTCATTCTGTCGACCAGGCTGGAGTACAGTGGCACGATCTCAGCTCACTTCACCCTCCACCTCCCAGGTTCAAGTGATACTCCCACCTCAGCCTCTTAAGTAGCTGGGACTACAATTGTATGCCATCACGTCTGGCTAATTTTTGTATTTTTAGTAGAGAAGGGGTTTCACCATGTTGGCCAAGCTGGTCTTGAACTCCTGACCTCAAGTGATCTGCCTGCCTTGGCCTCCCAAAGTGCTGGGATTACAGATGTGAGCCGCTGTGCCCAGCCTTTTTCTTGTATTTCATATTCATAAGTGCTTTCCTGAAATCAGCTAAAATTTGTGCTCATTCCATTATAACTTGATTAAAACTTTTTTAGTCCTGAGTAGATGCATTTCTGTCTTCCTTCCCTACTTCGCCCATTGGGAAATTTCTCAAAAATCTTCCTTCATAATAATTCAATATTTGTTTATATTTATTATTAGTATTTATTTGCAGATAACCTTTGGGAATATTAGACATACTAGTTATTCATATGTTGATACTGTCCTTAGATTTTTGGAGAGTGCTTTCTTGCTTTCAACATCTAGCTGAGTTTTGTCCCGTTGAGAAAATGGGAAACTTGACTGAAATAATGGGAGAGAATGGATTAATTTTGGAACATGGGACATTACGGGACATGGTAGGACTGGGACAGGCCTGATAGAGGCTCCTTTATATAATATAAGGACAGCATGAGGTTGTAAGGACACAGAATAGAAAGGTGCAGACTGGTGAGATGAGGAAGTATTAAAAACAACCTTTGCTTTGCCCTTAGGAATAATGTGTATTATTTAAACGGTGTAAGCCCTCATTATAATTTGTTGATGATAGTTTAAGTATATGGGGTATGCCCATTAGCCATTTTCTGTTAAAAAAAAAAAAGTGGGTTTTTCGCCTGGGCATGGTGACTTACGCCTGAAATCCCAGCACTTTGGGAGGCTGAGGTGGGTGGATCACCTGAAGTCAGCAGTTCAAGACCAGCCTGACCAACATGGAGAAATCCTGTATCTACTAAAAATACAAAACTAGCCGGATGTGGTGGTGCATACCTATAATCCCAGCTACTCGGGAGGCTTGAGGCAGGAGAATCACTTGAACCCGGGAGGCGGAGGTTGCAGTGAGCCGAGATGGTGCCATTGTATTCTAGCCTGGGCAACAAGAGCGAAACTCGGTCTCAAAAAAAAAAAGGTGAGTTTTTTTTCTCTGTGGCTCTTTGGGTTAACCTAATGTTTTGTATATTAAATTATGTTACTATGAACTCCAATTTTACCACAAGATTAAAAGCTAATAAAAATACTTTTTAGTCTTCACTATTTTATTTAACAAACATTTATTGAACATCTTAAGTGTGTCTTAAAATTGTATTAGGCACTAGGGAAACTAGGGAACACTCATACGTGGTTCCTACCTTCAACAGCTTATAATCTCTTGGGGGAAGACAGATGTGCAGTAAATAGATGTTAAAATGGATAAATAGGTGCTATGGTAGACATATATGAAATTGATGGAAACCCAAAGGAAGAATAATTGATAAGTTCTTTTCAGGAGGAGTATTGGGGTGGGGTCATGGATCAGGAACAGCTTCATAGAGGAATCACTCTAGACTTCAGGCTTGGAAGATCACTAGATGAGTTTGCCATAGAATTATAGGAGCATGCTGTGGCAGAACTAATTGCATGAGCATAGAGAGGTTTAAGGAAGCATGTCTGCACTTAGGAACTGCAGGGAGTTCAGTATGACTGTGGGAATATAGTTTGGCAAAGAAAGCAGGGGTGAGATCATTGAAGACCTCTTTTTGTTTTGTTTTGTTTTCTTTGAGATGGAGTCTTGCTCTGTTGCCAGTCTAGAGTGCAGTGGCACGATCCCGGCTCACTGCGACCTCTGCCTCCCATGTTCAAGGGCCCCACCTTCTGTTACAGACAGTAGAATGCCAAGCAAAGGAGTGAAATTGATGTTGCATTTCAGAGAAATCACTCTACTCTGATTGGCATATTGAAAACTAGGTTTGTGGCTGGGCGCAGTGGCTCACGCCTATAATCCCAGCACTTTGGGAGGCCGAGGCTGGTGGATCACGAAGTCAGGAGATCGAGACCATCCTGGCTAACATGGTGAAACCCCGTCTGTAGTAAAAATACAAAAAAATCAGCCAGGCATAGTGGCAGGCACTTGTAGTCCCAGCTACTTGGGAGGCTGAGGCAGGAGAATGGTGTGAACCCGGGGAGTGGAGCTTGCGGAGAGCCGAGATTGCACCACTCCACTCCAGCCTGGGCGACAGAGCAAGACTCCGTCTCAAAAAAAAAAAAAAAAAAGTAGATTGCTGGGCTTCAGAACTGCAGGCAGTGAGACTGTTAATATTAATAAACTGTTGCCTTAGCACAGGTTTGAAGAAGCAAGGGTTTGAACCTGAGGCACTGAATATGGAAAGCTTAGATATCAGTAAATTAACAGGACTTCATAAATGTTTGGGTGTGAGGAATGAGAGAAAGGAAGGCATTTAGGATGATTCTGAGGTTTCTAATGACATGATTTTGAGAAGTTGGATCTGTTCACCAAAAATGGCAGTATGAGAAAATAAGCACATTCGACTTAAATGGGTTGATGAAAAAATGGATTTAATTATGGTTATATTGAGTTCGAATGCATGTGGGACACATGAGTAAAGATGTTTGGTTGATAGTAGTTTATAACATGACAAAAGCCTAGTGGAGAGATCTGAGTTGTAGATCAAGGTTTAGGTGTTACCAACATATGTTACCCAGTTAGGTCTTTTGGAGAAAAAGAGATGTATATTAAGTTATCTGGTAAATTTACACTGTCATTTATTGCTTTTTTGTTATTGTTGTTGTCGAGATGGAGTGTTGCTCTGTCACCCAGACTGGAGTACTGTGGCGCGATGTCTGCTCACTGCAACCTCCACCTCCTGGGTTCAAGCAATTCTCCTGCCTCAGTCTCCCGAGTAGCTGGGATTACAGGCGTCTGCCACCATGCCTGGCTAATTTTTGCATTTTTAGTGGAGATGGGGTTTCACCATGTTGGCCAGGCTGGTCTCAAACTCTTGACCTCAGGTTATCCACCCCCTCTCAAAGTGCTGGGATTACAGGCGTGAGTCACCATGCCTGGCATTTATTCCTTTCTTTAGAAAACATTTAAGTATATATTTGTTCCCAATTTTATTGTAAGCCTGATGAATGTAAAGATAAGATATAAAATATAGTCTTTGCTTTTAAGGAGGAGATTGAAGGAGATGAATACATAAAATAATTTCAATATGCTAAGGTAAGTAGTGATAGTAATAATTGGAGGAAGCTATGGGAATAGAGAAGCGTAATTATCTTAGCCTAGAAGTGTAGGAGAAGACTTTTTGGTGAAGATAGGCTTTTGTTTTTGTTTTTAAGAGACAGGGTCTCACTTTCTTGCCCAGGCTAGAGAGCAGCAGTGCAGTCATAACTCACAGCAGCCTCAAACTCCTGAGCTGAAGTGATTCTGCTACCTTAGCCTGCCTCCCTAGTAACTAGGACTATAGTCACATGCCACCATGCCTGGCTAATTTTTTCTTTAATGTTTTGTAGAGGTGGGGTCTCTATATTGCCCAGGCTGATCTTGAACTCCTGGCCTCAAACAACCATCCCCACTGGGCCTCCCAAAGTGTTGGGATTATAGGCATGAGCCACCACGCCTGGCTGATAACATCTATTTATTCTAGAAGGATGAATGGATTTTAGCCAGGAAAAGATGGGTGGAAAAAGTATTCTGGGGAAGAAGGAGCATCATTAGCTAGGCATGAATAGCCGAATAAACCCAAAGTGTGAGAGAGTTACCTAGAAGGTTGGCATTTTAAGAGACTTAAGTGTACAGCAGGAATGGTAGGAGATGAGGCTCATGGAAAGTGTTATAGGTAAGGATGGTTGGAAAACCACTGAAAGGGGTTTTAGTTGAGATTGACAGAACATATGACTGAGGCAGCCTTGAAAGGTACCTGTTGGACGTACTGGTGGTGGGATGGAATTCAGGCAGAGGACACCATTTGAGCAAAAGCCTAGAAGTGTGAAATGGCAGATCTTTACAGTGGATTTATAGTGTTCCTTTACAATTGGAGTGTGGAATGCAAGGAAGGGCATGCAGAGAGATGAGAGTGGTAGGCAGGAGCCAAATCATGGAGGCTTTTGTGTGCCATGCTGAAGAGCTTTATCTTGTCATGATCACTCTGGCACTATGTAGAAGACGGATTAGAGCCAGTAGGCCCGATGAGTGATGAAGCCCTGACCCAAAGTTAAAGTGGCAGAAAGGATGGAGAAATCAAAATTAAGGCATTAAAACAGAAGTTCTCATCCTTGGCTATCCAAATACACTAAGATCACCCATGGGGCTTCTTAAAAATACAACCAACTACATCACATTACTGGAGATCTTGCTTCACTAAGTTGGAGGATGGATGTAGGCAACCTATTTTGCTTTTTATTTTTGTTTTTTACATACAGTAAATTTGACTTTCTTTTTTACTGTACAGTTCCATGAATTTTAACACACATGAAGATTTGTGTAACCTCTATCACAGTTGGGATACAGAATAGTTTTAGCACTCCCAAAAACTCCCTCATGCTTATAGTCACACCATTTCTCACATGCCTAACCCCTGGCAACCACTGATCTGTTCTCTGTTGTCATTTTAAGAATGTCATAAATATGGAATGATACAGTATGGAGGCTTTTGAGACTGGCTTTTTTCACTCAGCATGCATTTAAGATTTATCCAAGTTGTTGCATGTATTAGTAGTCTTGTTTCTTTTTTTGTTTGGTTTTTTTGAGACGGAGTCTCACTCTGTTGCCCAGGTGGAAGTGCAGTCGTGCGATCTGCTCATTACAACCTCCTCTTCCTGAGTTCAAGCGATTCTCCTGCCTCAGCCTCCCGTGTAGCTGGATTACAGGCGCCTGCCACCACGCTTGGCTAATTTTTGTATTTTTAGTAGAGACAGGGTTTCACCATGTTGGCCAGCCTGACCTGGCCTCAAACTCCTGACCTCAGGTAATCCACCTACCTCGGCCTCCCAAAGTGCTGGGATTACAGGCATGAGCCACCGTGCCCAACTGTCTGTTTCTTTTTTACTGCTGAGTGTGTGGATGTCGTATAGTTTGGGTTACACTCATTGAAGGGCATTTGAGTTGTTTCCAGTTTTGGCAGTATGACTAGAGCTGCTATAAATAGTCATGGACAGATTTTTACATGAACTTAAGTTTTCATGTTTGTCTAGGGTAGATACCCAGAAGTAGGATTGCTGGGTCATATGGTAAGTATATGTTTAACTTCATGAGAAACTTACAAACTGTTTTCTTAAAGTGGCTATGCTATTGTACATTTCTACCAGCAGTGTATTTGAGTTCTAGTTGCTCCATATCCTTACCAACTCTTGGGAGTGTCAGTATTTTTAAAATTTAACCATGTTAATAGGTGTGTAGCATTACATCATTGTGGTTTTCATTTGTATTTTCTTAATGGCTAATTGTGTTGAGCACCGGGTGTTTTTTTTGTTTTGTTTTGTTTTTGAGATAGCATTTCGCTCTTTCGCCCAGGCTGGAGCGCAGTGGTACGATCTCGGCTCACTGCAACCTCTGCCACCCCAGGTTCAAGCGATTCTCTTGCCTCAGCCTCCCAAGTAGCTGGGATTATAGGCGCCTGCTACCAGGCCCAGCTAATTTTTGTATTTTTAGTAGAGACGGGGTTTTGCTCTGTCGGCCAGGTTGGTCTTGAAATCCTGACTTCAGGTGATCCACCCGCCTGGGCCTCCCAAAGTGCTAGGATTGCGCCCAGTCCGAGCATCTTTTTTTATGTTTATTTGCCATGCGCATATCCTCTTTGGTGAATGTCTAAGTCTTTTGCCCATTAAAAAATTTGGTTGTATTTTTACTGTTGAGTTTTAAGAGTTTTTAAAGTATATATTCTAGATATAAGTCTTTGCCAGATAAACAATTTGCACATATTTTCTGTAGCTTACCTTTTATTCTCTTAACATTGTCTTTCACAGAGCAATCATTTTAATCTTGATAAATCTATTTTTTTCTTTTACGTCACATGCTTTTGGTATTGTATCTAAGAACTCTGCCTAATCCAAACTCACAGAGAGTTTCTCCTATGTTTTCCAAAAGTTTGATAGTTTTTTGTTTTACATTTAGATCTGTCATCTATTTAAGTTAATTTTTGTATAAGGTGGGAGTTTTAGGTCAAGACTTACTATTTTTGGTTTTTTTGCAAATGGGTGTCTAATTCCAACACTATTTGTTGAAAAGATTATCCTTTCTCCATTGAATTGCACTTGTACTTTTGTCAAAAATTAATCATCTATACTTCTGTGGGTCTGCATCTGGACTCTGTTCCATTGATCTGTGTTTCTCTCTTTAATACTACATTGTTTTGATTATTATAATTTTAAATTCTTATAATTAGAGATAGGGATTTCTCCCAAGTTATTCTTCTTTATTAGTATTGTTTTGTCTATCCTAGCCTTTCTTAGCAAATTTTAGAATCTGTTTATGTGCAGAAAATCCTGTTAGAATTTTGATTGGCAGTGGATTAAATCTGTAGATAATTTTGGGGAAATCTTTATTGTTTTTATACTTTCAGTCCATGAACATGATATATTTATTGTTTTTTAGTTCTTTGATTTTTTTGTCAGCATTTCTTTCAGTATATATTTTATATGTGTTTTGTTAAGTTCATACTTAAGAATTTTATTTTGTGGGGAGTTATTGTGAATATTTTTGTTTTGTTTTTGTTCTGTTTTGAGACAGGGTCTCATTCTATTGCCCAGTTAGTGCCATGACCCCAGCTCACTGCAGCCATCACTTTCTGAGCTCAAGTGGTCCGTCCTCCTGCCTCGGTCTCCCAAGTAGCTGGGACTACATGCATGCACCACCCTGCCTAATTTTTAAACTTTTTTGTAGAGATGGAGGTCTCACTGTATTGCTCGAGCTGGTCTTGAATTCCTGGACTCAAGCCATCTTTTTGCCTCAGCTTTCCAAAGTGCAGGGATTACAGGTGTGAACCATTGCACCTGGCTGTAAATAGTATTTTTTTAAAACTTTGGGTTTCCAGTTGTTCATTGCTAATATATAGAAATGTGATTGAGTTTTGCATGTTGCAGCCTTCCTAAATTCATTTATGAATTCTTAGAGTTTTTTTCTTCTTCAAGATCTCTTGGGATTTTTTACTTAACTAATCATGTAATCTGTGAATAAGAGCTATTGTATTTCTCTCTAACTTATAAACCTTTATTTACTTATTTACACTGTCTGGGATGTTCAGTACAAAGTTGAGTAGAAATGATGAGAGGGTTTCCACACCCAACCAGCTCTTGGTTTTGTGTGGCTACTGTTTATCATTCTCCTCTATTGCTGGGTTACTGAGAGTTTGTAAAATCATGAGTGGATGCTGAGTTTTGTCAAATTATTTTTCTGTATCAATTGAAATGATCATGTGATTTTTTTCTTCTTTAGCCTATTCTATGGTAGATTACATGGGTTGACTTTTTTTTTTTTTTTTTTTTAAACGGAGTCTTGCTCTGTCACCCAGGCTGGAGTGCAGTGGCACAATCTCAGTTCACTGCAAGCTCCACCTCCTGGGTTCAAGCAATTCTTGTGCCTCTGCCTCCCGAGTAACTGGGACCACAGTCAAGTGCCACCATGCGTGGCTAATTTTTATATTTTTAATAGTTTCACCATGTTGGACTGGTCTCAAACTCCTGACCTCAGGTGATGTGCCTGCCTCGGCCTCCCACAGTGCTGGGATTACAGGTGTAAGCCACCACTCCCGACCTTTTTTTTTTTTTTTTTTTTTTGGATATTAGTTTTGTGTCTTTAGAATAAACCTCAGTGGGTCATGGTATTTAATTCTTTTTATAGCATGCTGGATTCTAGTTAGTATTTGATTGATGATTTTGGCATCTATATTCATGAGTGATATTTGTCTGCATTTTTCTGTACTGCCTTTGTTCAGTGCAATTCTGATGCTAACTACATCATAATTTGGTTCTGGAGTTGAGTCATATTTCACAGGTTAAAGGCATAGTCCTTGGCAAAACTGTTTTCACTTCAGATACCAGCTATATGCTTGAGAGTTTCCAGACCACCTGCACTTCTGACCAACTGGCTACAAATTCAGGGGTTTCTGTTAGCTCCTCGTGTTAAGTAGAGCAACTCACAGAACTCAGGAAAGTGCTGTTTCAGGATTGTGGTTTTGTTATAAAGGACACAAATTAGGATAATTCAAAAGGAGAGAACTATAGGATGAGTTTGGAAGGGCCCCAGACACAAAGCTTTTGTGTCCTCAGAATGCTTTACCCTCCCAGCTCATCGATGTGTATCACTAACCAGGAAAGCTCACCCAAGCTTTGGGTGTCCAGAGTTTTTGTTGGGGTGGCATTACACAGGAATTATTGAGTGAGTCATTGGTCACATGATTGAATCTGAACTGCAGCCCCCTCCCGGAGCTCTTTGGAGATGGGGCTGAGATCATATGGTTCAAAGCCCAAACTTTACTCACATAGTTGGTCTTTCACTAATCCCTATCCTGAAACTGTCAGAGGGGTTTACCATGAATAATAAAGATGCTCCTATCAGGAAGTTTCAGAGGATTAGAGGCTCCCTCCCTGAACCAAGAACAAAGACCAACAAGATTCTTAATGATACAACAGTCCAGGCTGGGAATGGTTGTTCGTGCCTCTAATCCCAGAACTTTAGGAGGTCGAGGAGGGCAGATCACTTGAACCCAGGAGCTCAGGACCAGCCTGAGCAACATGGCAAAACCCTGTCTCTACAAAAAATACAAAAATTAGCTGGGTATGGTGACGCATACCTGTGTCCTAGCTACTCGGGAGGCTGAGGTGGGAGGATCATGGAGCCTGGGGAGGTTTAGGCTGCAGTGAGCTGTGATTGCACCGCTGCACTCCAGCCTGGGCAACCGAGTGAGACCCTGTCTCAGGAAAAAACCAAAAAGAATAATACAACAGTCCAGTTTTGTTATCAAGGTAATATTGGCCTTGGGAAAGCAACTGAGATGTGTTTTATCCCTTAATATTTTCTAGAGGAGATTGTACAGAATTGATATAAATTCTTTTATAAACATGGTAGAATTCTCAGGTGAAACCATCTGGTCCAAGATATTTCACTTTTGGTAGTTTTTAAACTATGAATTCAATGTCTTTAATAGTTACAGGACTATTCAAATGATCTATTTCGTATTGGAAGAATTGTGGTAGCTTGTGATTCTTGAGGAATTGGTCTATTCATCTCAATTCTCAGATTTATGTAGTAGAATTGTTTGTACCTAGTCCCTCTTAATGTCTGCAGTGTTTGTAGTGATACCCTGCTTTATTTTTTCCTTCCTCTTGCTGGAGTTTCAATTTTATTGATCTTATCAATCAGCTTTTTAAATAGATTTTTCCTATGTTTCTGTTTTCAGTTTTGTTGATTTCTGCTCTTGTATTTATTATTTTTCCTTTTTTTCTGCTTGCTTTGGGTTTATTCTGTGCTTCTTTTCCTAGTTTCTTAAGGTGGGAGCTTAGATTTGTGACTTTTTTCTAATGAAGTATTAAGTGCTGTAAGTCTCCCTTTAAGGATGCTTTAGCTGTATCCCATAAAATGTTATATTTTTATTTTTATTGAGTTCCATGTGTTTTTTTAAAATTTCTCTTAAGACTTCCTCCTGACCCATGGATTATTTAGAAGTGTGTTGTTTAATTTCCAAGTGTTTGGAAATACTAGTTTTTCTCCATGATTCCTATTTTTATTTCATTTTGGTAGAGAACACATTCTGGGCTGCTCTGCGTATGGAGTAGCCATTCTTTTATTCCTTTACTTTCTTAATAAACTTGCTTTCACTTTACTCGGAAAAAGAAGAACACACTCTGTATGATCTCAGTTCTTTTAACTTTGTTGAGATTTGTTTTATGGCCCAGAATATGGACTGTCGTGGTGAATGTTCCATGGACATTTAAAAATAATGTGTGTCTGTCTGTTATTCAGTGGAGTATTCTATAAATTTATACCCTGCCGACTGATGGTGTTGTTCAGTTCTGTATCCTTAGTGATTTTTTTTGTCTAGTAGTTGTATTGTTGTAAGAGGGATGTTTAATTCTTCAGCTATAATAGCAGATTTGTCTGTTTGTCCTTTCAGTTCTATCCATTTCAATTTCATGTTATTTTGAAGCTCTTTGTTATATACACATTTAGGATTACTATGTATTGATGTATTTGACCCTTGTATCATTGTGTAATATCCTTTGTTCTGGTCACTTTTTGTTTTCAGTTCTACTTTATCTGATATTAATATAGCCATGCCTGCTTTCTTTTGATATCTTTTTCCATCTGTTTACTTCCATCCTACTATATTACACAGGTGTGTGGGTATGTGTGTTTTCTTTCTTAAGAGATGGTCTTGCTCTGTTGCCTAGGTTGGAGTGCAGTGGTGTGATCATAGCTTGCTCAAGCAGTCCTCCTGTCTCAGCCTCCTGAGTAGCTGACACTACAGGCACATGCCACCATGCCCACCTAGCTAATTTTTAAATTTTTTTTATAGAGTTGGGGTCCTGCTATGTTTCCCCGACTGCTTTTGAACTCCTGGGCTCAAAGATTTTGGGATCATGGAGGACAGGAGCCAGGACTAGATTGCAGCTCCGGACAGAGCAGCATGTGGAGGCTTGCATTGTGAGTTTTAGCTCCAGATCGACTGCAAGAACAAACCAGCAATCCTGAGAGGACCCACAGACCCTCTGAAGGAAGTGGACTGCTTCTGCAGGACCCGGGAGATCCCCCCGCCCTCCCTGCCAAATACTGTGAGTGCCCCAACTGCAGAAGTGGGAAAGGGAGACCCTCCTCTCCTGAACACACACCCCCACTGGAGATGCTGAAGGTCTGTTTGCGGGAGAAGTTTCTAACTTTACCTGGAGCTGAGTCAAGTTAGTTGAGCCAAGCGAAATACAGGGGTAGAGGAAGCAGCAGAAAGGCCCTGAGAGCTTGCTAGGTCCCCAAGCAGCCCATTCCTGTCTGGCACCACAGAGATCCATCGAGATTGGCCAGAGGGGCAGGGGGTAAAACTCCACTGGGAGAAGGAATTCTCTAGCTGAATTTTGTAACAATTTGAATGAGAAGCCTCCTGGTCAGAACTCAGGGGAGGGTTTTAATCCATCTGTGCTTGTAGACTTCATAGTCAGGGGAAGAACTAAAGCCCTTTTCTTTCGCAGCTGGGAGGCAGAAAGCCTTAGGCAAGTTTTTAAGCTCCTTTTGCCCTCCACCTGGAAACAGACTTGGGGCTGTTTTAGGGGAGCAAGGTGGGAGTGAGACTGACCCTTCGGTTTTTCTGGGAACTGGGTGAGACTTGTGACTGCCAGCTTTCCCCCACTTGGCTGATACCCTGGATGACTCAGCAGAGGCAGCCATAATCTCCTAGATACACAACTTCAGTGACCTGGGAATTTCACTCCCATCCCCCACAGCAGCCATAGCAAGACCCACCCAAGAAGAGTCTGAGCTCAGACCTGCCTAGCCCCTCCTCCACCTGATGGTGCTTCCCTACCCACCCAGGTAGTGTAAGATAAAGGGTGAGGTGTATAATCTTGGGAGTTCTAGGGCCCTGCCCACTGCAGGTCTTTCTCCACACTAGTACAGCTGATACTTTCTGGAAGGCGCCACTCCTGGCAGGAGGCCAACCAGCACAAAAATAGAGCATTAAACCATCAAAGCTAAGAATCCTCACGGAGTCCATTGTACCCTCCACCACCTCCGCCGGAACTGGCACTGGTATCCATGGCTAATCACAGGACTCTGTTCAGACAAGCCCCAGTACCAAGCTCGGAACTGGGTAGACTCGCTGGGTGCGTAGACCCAGAAGAGAGACAACAATCACTGCAGTTCGGCTCACAGGAAGCCACATCCATAGGACAAGGGGGAGAGTACTGCATCAAGGGAACACCCTGTGGGACAGAAAAATCTGAACAACAGCCTTCAGCCCTAGACCTTCCCTCTGACCGAGCCTACCCAAATGAGACGGAACCAGAAAACCAACCCTGGTAATATGACAAAACTAGGCCTGTCAGCATCCTGCAAAAATCATACTAGTTTACCAATAGTGGATCCAAACCAAGAAGAAATCCCTGATTTACCTGAAAAAGAATTCAGGAGGTTAATTCTTAAGCTAATCAGGGAAGGTCCAGACAAAGGCGAAGCCCAATGCAAGGAAATCCAAAAAATGAACTCCTGAGCTCAAGTGATCTTCCTGGCTCAGCCTCCCAAGTAGCTGGGATTCTAGGTGCACAGTACCACACCCAGCTAAATGTCTTCTAATTGTTGTGCTTAGACCTTTTATATTTAATGTAAATTTATATACAAGGGCATAAGTCTGCTATTTTACTTTTGCTTTCTGTTGTTCCCTCTGTTTTTCGTTGTCCATTTTCCTGCCTTTATGTGGACTTCTTGAAAAATTTTTAGAATTCCATTTGATTGTTCTGTTGGAGTTTATATTTGATTTTTGGTGGTTGTACTAGACATTACATTATTCATACATGGCTTTTCACAGTATACTGATGTCAGCATTTTACCAGTTTGAGTAACCTGTAGAAAAACCTTAGCTCCATTTAGGTCCTTTTATCTTCCCTTTCTATAGTATTGTGTTAAATAGTTCCCCTACATACATTAGGAACCACATAAGACAGTGTTTTATTTTTTGTGTTAAATGTGTAGCATAATTTTTAAAACTCAAGAGAATAGTGTTGTACGTTTCCGTATTTTTACACTTCCCATTCTTGACGGTGTTTCAAAACTTATGATTTCCTTCGTGTTGGAAGAACTTCAGTTATTCTTTTAGGATAGATCTTGTGGTGACAGTTTTTATTTTTTTTTTTTTGTTACCCTTCATCTGAGAAGATCTTGATTTTACTAAACTTTATTCCTTTAGGATTTTTCACAGATTATCTGTATAACTCTGGGTGACAGATCTTTTCTTTCAGCTCTTGGAAATGTTGTGCCACATCCCCCATTGGCTTCCATAGTGTTCAATAAGAAATCCACTGTCACTCTAATCATTTTTCTTCTATCAGTATTATGTCATTTCTTTCTACCTGCTTTCAAGATTGTTTTGTCTTTAGTTTTCTGGGGTTGGATTCTGATGTGTCTTGACTTGGATTTCTATCCTGTTTGGGTTTGCTCAGCTGAATCTATAGGTTTGTGTATAATACCAAAGTATTTTGTATTAGTGGTTACAACCCAGCATTGGATCATGAAGTCATTTTTGTGGCCTATGGCTGGTGTTATGATTGGTTTTTAATAGAATAGGAAATGAAAATATATCCCAGAATAACAAGGATAATAATTAAATTTTTATTTCCATAACATATATGTAGGTGTTTTCTGGGATCCAGGATAGTGGTGTGCAGTTAGAAACGTTGGAAAACTATTGATTAAGACCATTCACAAGATTTTGTTTTGTTTGAAAAAAGAGGCTAGTTAACACCCCCCTTATCTGAGACTCTGATGCTGATGAGTAAAAAGTATTTTTTTCTCCATATCACCTGGGCTTCATAGTTTGTTTCTTCTAACCAGTTAAATTGTTTAAAAACTTATGAATCTAAGTAGAGGTTACACTTTGTATAAACTCAAAACAGATGGCTTTAGGAACAGTGTCACTCTCTGTCCCTGATGTTATATGTAATAATCATAAGTAGGGAAGGTATGCGAAGGAAAAGGAAAGAAAATAGCAAAGAACAAGATGTTATTTTTTTCTTTCTCTTATAGTTCTCCAGAATATGGTAGCGTTTATTAAATGTCTGCTTACTATGTAACTCACACTGTGCTAGATGCTAGGAATGCAAAGAAGAATGAAAAATGTCCCTGTTGTATGTAACAGATCACTAAAGCTTATTCTTCTGGTGTAGCTGAAATTTTGTATGCTTTAATCACTATCTCTCTTTTCCCCATTTATGTACCTCCTCTAACCTCTGGTAACCCTCATTCTACTCTCTACTTCTATCAGTTTGACTTTTTTAGATTCCACATACAAGTAAAATCATGTGTCTTTCTGTGCCTTTTTTCACTTAGCGTAATATCTTCCATTTTTTCACTTAGTGTAATATCTTGCCTATGTTGTCGCAAATGACAGGATTTCCTTCTTTTTAAGGCGGAATGGTATTCCATTTTGTATATTTTATAAGATTCTCTTTATCCATTCATCTGATGATGGACACCTAGGTTGCCTCCATATCTTAGCTACTGTGACTGTAATAAGTAATAATGCATTATATATTTCAAAATTACTAAAAGTAGATTTTAAATGTTTTTACAATAAAAAATAAAGTATGTGACTTGGATTTGTTAATTAGCTTGATTTGGTCATTCCATATTGTAAAAACATATCAAAACACCTAATTGTACCCCATAAATATATAATATGTACAATTAATATGTGTCCATTAAAATAATAAAATTAAATTTAAAAATAAAAAGTTCCTTGCATTCAGGTAGCTCAGAATCAAAGGTAAGCAAATAATCTCAGTGCTTTATAAATAAGTGCCTTATAAAAATTGGTCCTTGGTTCTATGGGAGCACATAAGCAGGGATGATGAGTGAGAATGGCAAATGGGCAAGAGGCTGAGGCTCTGGAATATTTCACTTAAGAGGTGAAGTTCAGCCTCCATCCATCTTGAGGGGAGGAGTCAGGGATTGCCAGGCATATTACAAAGGAATTGATTTAGGGAACAAAGCCCTAGCTGCATTTTATTAAGCTCTGTATCTGTTAACCATGTGGTTTCCTTATCTGAATTTTCACAACACATTAAAAGAACTTTCCATGATCCTGGCAATCCTTTTGTACCTCTAGGTAGCTGTCTCTCCCATTTGCCAAGAAGTTATTTCAAACCCCATTCTCTCTAAGCCTCTTTAACTTTTCCTATTCCAGGTATCTATCTTTGTATAATAAACCACCCAAGACTTAGTAGTGTAATGCAGTGATCATTTTATTATGCTTACAGGTTCTGTGTGTCAGGAATTCAGATGGGGTATGCTGCTGCTCCACAGTGTCTGGGGCCTCAGCTGGGCAAACTGAAATGACTGAGGGAGATGTGAATGGCCAGGAACTGGAATCCTCTGGAGCCATCTTTACTTACATGTCTGGTGCCTGGATGGTGATGACTTTGAAAGCTGGGCTCAGCTGGAACTGGTGACGGAACTATTTTTATGTAGCCTCCATGTGGCTTGGGCTTCTCACAATAGGGCCACTGGGCTCCAAGAGGGGATGCCTGGAAAGCCAGTAATTCTGTTATAAGAGAATCAGCCAGGAGCTGCTTGGCCTTTCTGACCTAACCTCAGCTGTTGTTAACTGTCACTTCCACTGCATTCTGTTGGCTATAAATGAATCTCTAAGGCCAGCCCAGATTTAAGGGGAGGGGAATTAGACTATCTCCTGGTGGCAAGGTCACTCTGTAGAAGAACATGTGGGATGGCAGACACCATAGTGGTCTTTTTGGGAAATATAGTCGGCCACACTCTCTCCCAGTTTTCAAATTCATAAATCTTGATTCTTGCTGAATACTGCCATTTAAATATCCCACAGTTACTTAAAATAAAACATGACCATTAACTCTTCTTCATTCCTACTCCTCCAACTCTACCCCTGCACATTGAGAAAATGGCATTGTGGCTAAGTACCTCTGTTATCCAGTTATGCAAGCCAGAACCCCTTTTCTTCCTAATATATCCTTGCCCTACTAGGTTAATGAGATTGTTCCATTCTTCTTCCTTGTCCATGGAATTTACATTTACTAATAATTTCTTTTTTTTTTTGAGGCGGAGTCTTCACTCTGTCGCCCAGGCTGGAGTGCAGTGGCACCATCTCGGCTCACTGCAAGCTCCGCCTCCCGGGTTTGCGCCATTCTCCTGCCTCAGCCTCCCGAGTAGCTGGGACTACAGGCGCCCGCCACCTCGCCCGGCTAGTTTTTTGTATTTTAGTAGAGACGGGGTTTCACCGTGTTAGCCAGGATGGTCTCGATCTCCTGACCTCGTGATCCGCCCGCCTCGGCCTCCCAAAGTGCAGGGATTACAGGCGTGAGCCACCGCGCCCGGCCTACTAATAATTTCTTAGAATAGTGCTTGCACACATAAAGTTTGAGTCAGATCACAGAAATACTGAAGTTAACTTTTGTAGTCACATTCCTTTCTTCAGACTTGGCTCAAAGCTACTTGTGATTAATTGGTGGCTGGTTTGATTCTCTTTCTAGAGAATTTTCCTTTGTGAGTTTATACATTTAAAAGAAAGAGGAAAACAGGAAAGAAACACAAAAAGATGAATTCCATAAATATTTTTGAATACTAGCAGCATTATGGTAATTGATATATAGACTCCCACAGTTACTGCTTTGAAGGAGACAATGCTTTGGATGTGTAGGTTCTAATGTGTTTATTAAAAACTATCCATTTGTGGCTGGGCGCGGTGGCGCACGCCTGTAGTCCCAGCACTTTGGGAGGCCAGGGCGGGTGGATCACCTGTGGTCAGGAGTTCGAGACCAGCCTGGCCAACATGGTGAAACTTCGACTCTACTAAAAATACAAAAATTAGCTGGGCATGGTGGCGGGCGCCCCGTAATCCCAGCTACTCAGGAGGCTGAGGCAGGAGAATTGCTTGAACCCAGGAAGAGGAGGTTGCAGCGTCCTGAGATTGCACCACTGCACTTTAGCCTGGGCAACAGAGTGAGACTCCGTCTTAAAAAAAGGAAAACAAAACAGACAAACAAAACTATCCGTTTGCCTTTGAGAGCTTTCCTTAAATTACCACTGTAGTTTGCATTGAGTAGCTGCTGTCACTTTGTAAATTATACTATATATAAGACAAAATTGATGTAATGAGAGGTAAATACAAATAATTCATAGTGTGTAGATAATAAAATTTGTTGAATCCATATAAATTTTATTTTGGGGGTTGTATTTGTACTGTCAAAGTGGAAAAAAGAGCAGCTAAACAAGTTGATAGTAAAAATAATACTATGAGGGGAGATGTTTAATATACTTAGGAGATTAGGTATAACTTGTACATACTCAGTTTAAAAAAAAAAAAAAAGTCTTTCCTGTTCATTAAACAAGTCCTGCGCCTTATAAACAGTGTTGACTTGGCTAGAAAATATTACATAGAAATTCCATAAATAAGCAATTCTTAAGTTTTAAATTGTATGCCATTCTTAGTAGCATGATGAAATCTTGCCCTGTCCTACCTAGGATGTGAATCTTTGTCCAGTGTCTCCATGTTTTATAAGCTACCTTCCCGTTTAGTCACTTAGTAACCATCTCAGTTATCACAACTGACTGTTGCATTAGGGCATGCTTGTGTTCAGGTCACCCTTATTTTACTTAATAGCCCCAAAGCACAAGAGTGGTGATACTGGCAGTTCAGATATGCCAAAGAGAAGCTTGTGAAGTGCTTTCTTTAAGTGAAAAGGTGAAAGTTCTCAACTTAAGAAAAAAAAATCATATGCTGAGGTTACTAAGATCTGTAGTAAGAAAGAATCTTCTGTCTGTGAAATTATGAAGAAGGAAAAAGAATTCTTGCTAGTTTTGCTGTCGAACTGCAAACTGAAAATTACGGCCATAGTATGTGATAAGTGCTTAGTTAAGATGAAAAAGGCATTAAATTTGTCGTGAAAGACGTGAACAGAAACATGTTCTAGTTGACAGAAATCAAGTTTGATTTAATCTGAGGTTTCAGGCATCCACTGAGGTCTTGGAATATATCCCCTGCAGATGACGGGGGAATGTAATGTGTTTGCCATGATAATTGTAGAATGATATTTTTCAGTTCTTTTGCGCCAGTTATTAGAAGTTTGCTTAAATATAGCACAATGTAGTGGGTAATACGCTAGTTTAAGACTAGAGAAACAAGGCCGTGCGCGGTGGCTCATGACTGTAATCCCAGCACTTTGAGAGTCCGAGGCCAGCTGATCACCTAAGGTCAGGAGTTCAAGACCAGCCTGACCAACATGGAGAAACCCTGTCTCTACTAAAAATACAAAATTAACTGGGTGTGGTGGCGCATGCCTGTAATCCCAGCTACTCGGGAGGCTGAGGCCGGAGGATCGCTTGAACCCGAGCAACAAGAGCGAAGCTCCATCTCACAAAAACAAACAAACAAAACGACTAGAGAAACAAGTTTCTGGATCACTGCCTCTCAGCTATCTGACCTTAGAACTGGCCATTTTTTATTCTGATCCTTAGTTTCCCTATCAAGTTGATTGCAGACGTTTATCTGTAAAAACTATTCTTCCACTCATGGACTGCACAAAAACATATGGTAGGCTTTTGTTCACCCATGTTTTAAAATATAAGGAACCTTTATAATCTAGTAGTTAGTGAAATTAGAGTTGTTTCTCATGCTTACAGTTATTTAGAGAGATTTGGTATCAAAACACAGTGCTCTTTAAAATGTTTCACTTCCTCTGATATTCCTAGTGTATAATTTACTTAACTAGAATACCCTATTCTGGAATTATTTTATAAATGGGAATTCACCTTATACAAAAACTGCCAGCTCCTTTTCCCCTGCCTTGCCTTTTTCCTACCTTACTGGTTTGTAGTAGTATCTCAGCCTCTTAAATAATGATAATTTTTAAAAATGAAAAGTACTTAAATTATTTTATGACGGTTTAGGGCAGTCAGCACAGCATTTCTTCCTTATCCATACATATATTTTATTGTATTTATTTTTGACACGGAGTTTCATTCTGTCGCCCAGGCTGGAGTGTAGTGGTGTAATCTTGGCTCACTGCAACTTCCGCATCCTGGGTTCAAGCGATTCTTGTGCCTCAGCTTCCCAAGTAGCTGGGACTACAGGCGTGCACCACCACACCCGGCTAATATTTGTATTTTTAGTAGAGATGGGGTTTCACCATGTTGGCCAGGCTGGTCTCGAATTCCTGACCTCAAGTGATCGATGTGCCTCTGCTTCCCAAGGTGCTGGGATTATAGGTGTGAGCCACTGCGCCCAGCCCACACATACATTTTAAAGTGATTTAGATTATTTTTGATTGTATCTGTTGGTGAACCGTGAAATCTTGGTAGCTGATATACAGAACTTAAATATCATTGTGAACCTTTATTAAAGTAGTATTTTAAATAGCTGCAGATAATATTTTTACACTGTCTCCCTTCTAGTTCTACCAGTGATAAAATGGAAAGGGGTTTGTTTCACAGAAAGCTAAACTGAAATACTGAACATCCAATGCCTGGCACACAGTAGGCAATGAGTAAATTTGTACGTATTGTATGAATAAGTTGTATGGATTGTGCGAATCAATTGTAGAAATTGTATAGCAAAGTGATTTGGCAAAGTCACTTTTTAAAGAGTTTAATACAGTATCTGATACATGAAAGATGCTCAGTTAGTGATAGTGTTAAATAATAATGTATAGGCCAGTGATTGTTTATCATACCCCAGTTTAGCACATTTTGTTCAGTTTCTCAGATACACCTATGTTATAGAGTGGTTAATAAACCAGCATCTGTAGTTAGATTACCTAATATTTATTGAAGCCTGATTAGCCATATGTCCAAGCCATGCAACACTTGGGCAAGTTATTCAACCTCTCTTCCTCAATTTTCCACTCTTTAAAATGAAGATATAATAGTACATACCTCATAGGATTGTTGCCAAACATAAATACATTAGTTGCATGTAAAGTGTAATAGTCGTGTAAAGTTTAGTATATGTAAAGTGTAGTAGTACTTGGCACACATTTGAAAACCTTTCTTCCAAATTTCAAGCAGATTTAGTCAATCAGTCAGATTCCCCAATATATAAATTAATTAATAAAGTTTTTTTTTTAAAGAGATGGAGTCTTACTCTGTCACCCAGGCTGGAGGGTAGTGGTGTGATTTTGGCTCACTACAACCTCCACCTCCCAGGTTCAAGTGATTTTCCTGCCTCAACCTTCCGAGTAGCTGGGGTTATAGGCGCACACCACCATGCCTGGCTAATTTTTGTATTTTTAGTGGAGACGATGTTTCACCACGTTGGCCAGACTGGTCTCAAAGTCCTGACCTCAGGTGATCTGCCCACCTTGGCCTCCCAAAGTGCTGGGATTACAGGCATGAGCCACTGCGCTCAGCCAATTAAATTTAAGGTTCTTCTATTACAGGTAGGATTTGTCTAATTTATCTCATACCTTATAGTGTAAATAGTGAAAGGGAAAATTTCCCATTAAATTGAGCATGTGTATTTTATAGGGCCTTGTATAGTCATAAATAGAAAAAGTAGTTAAATATCAATGCACAAACATATTTAAGAAGTTATAGTTCTGGTCTGATAATCTCCCTGGGGTAATCTCAAGGTTGGTACATTGAGGTGTTTTTCCCCCTGTCCCCAAACATCTGCCATATATTTTGTGACTTCAATATATAGCATACACATTATTCTGTTGTGATTTTTTTTTTTTTTGCTGGGAGGACAGGGTCTTGTTCCTGTGCCTAGGCTGGAGTGTAGTGGAGTCTAGTGGTTATAGCTCACTGTAACCTTTAACTCCTGGGCTCAAGGGACCTTCCTACCTCAACCCCCTGTTCCACATAGCTAGGACTGCAGGTGTACACCACCATGCCCAGCTGATTTACATTTTTTTTTTTTATTTTGTAGAGATGGGGTGTTTGTTGCCCAGGCTGATCTCAGACTCCTTGCCTCAAGTGATCCTCCTGCGTTGGTCTCCCAAAGCACTAGGATTACAGGCGTGAGCCACTGAACTTGGCCGTGTTCTTAATATTAATACTTCTACTTAATATAAATAGTTACTTGACGAAAAAGAAAATATTTTGAGAAAAGGAAATGTGTTGGGAATTAATAATCTATAACTTCACTTATCCTTGTGATTGTTAATGTGCCTATTCATATAGTTTTATATTATTTGTGTAAATTAAAAAATTTAGATGGAACAATTTTAGCACCTAATTTTTATTAAATTTGCATTCTTTCCAACTTTATGTAGAAGGTCCAAATGAGTTTATAAAAGTTATTATGAAATTACTCAGTCTTTTTGTTGTCAAGTTTTCTAATGTATGCTTCTTTTTTTTTCCCCCTCAGAGGAAATAAAAGCAGAAACTGAAAAACAGAGGTTTGTGGGATTTCTTTTCTTTAGTAAAAATAATTTTCAAACTTGTCAGTCTTGGTCAAAACAATACAGTCATCTGTATTTTAGTGTGGCAAATTTTCTGCATGTGAGTTTATAGTAAAATCAACTTTAAAAATAGGTTTTAAGAAATACAGTTACATAAAAACAAACAAAATATATGATTATATTTCTTAAAACCTATTTTTATATATATTTATAAAAATGTATGCACGTGTTTTTTTGGAGACAGGGTCTCGCTCTGTTGCCCAGGCTGGAGTGCAGTGGTGTGATCACAGCTCGCTGCAACTTCCACTTCCCAGGCTCAAGTGATCCTCCCACCTCAGCCTGCCGAGTACCTGGGACTACAGGCGAGCACCACCATGCCTGTGTTAATTTTTTGTAGAGATGGGATTTTGCCATATTGCCCAGGCTGGTCTCGAACTTTTGGACTCAAGTGACCCACTCGCCTCGGCTTCCCAAAGTGTTGGGATTACACGCATGAGCCACCAGGCTGTGCTCTAAGCATACTTAAAAATACAAAAAGATTCTCATGTAAATAAGTATCTAAAGATACTTCTAAAATACCATAAGATAGCCTTCAGAGTCTTTTCGTAGACTTTGATTCATATTTGAAAAAATTATTAGGTTTTTTGGTAGTGTTGACCTTTTTAGGGCAATATCGAATAACTAAAAAGCTCACTTTTTGACTTAAGGAAAATAGAAAGGCCATTGCTTTTTAAGGTATTATAATGCCAAATTTGTTAAGTGACAATAAAATATTTCTGTAATAGAAGCACCTTGAATTTCACAGTTTTTGTAGACCAGTTTTGCAGACAAGATTTCAGTGTCTTGTGTTCAGTCACAGCTCTGGACACTAGCTTTTGACCATGTGGCAAACCACTTCACTTCTCTGGGCTTGAGTTTCTTCTTGAAATATGGGAGGATAGACGACTGGTTTAGCAAGATTCCTTTTAGAACTGAAATTCTGTGTTTCTACATGGGTTTTTCATCAATATTATAAATGTGATATGCTATAATCAGACTTTTCTTTTTCATTTAGTCCTCCTCATGGAGAAGCAAAAGCTGGATCAAGCACCCTACCACCAGTGAAATCAAAGACAAATTTTATTGAAGCAGACAAGTACTTCTTGCCTTTTGAGTTGGCATGCCAGTCCAAATGTCCCCGCATAGTTAGTACATCTCTAGATTGCTTACAGGTATGTGTAAAATGGCACTTTCTAAAAACTGTCTACTTTGAATGTGTTTCTAAAACATTATTCACGTTGATGATTCAGACATTTCCATGAAAGCTTTTAATACTCTTTTTTGTGATAAAAAATCCAAATGATTTTTTATATTTAAGACATAATAATAGTTGCAAAAAGACGTTTCTAGTTTAATAACAATCGTTAACTTAGTGGGGTATAAAATCTTTAGTAAGATTATCAGTAATGGAAAGTGTTGATTTGGTCTCTTCTCATCAGTGAAATGCAAGATCCGTAATACTTTTAACCTGCTGCCGACTTTACATACATCACCATTTGCAAATAATTTTTCTAAGTGCTGTTTTTTTGTTTGTTTGTTTGTTTACTTTTTTGAGATGGAGGCTTGCTCTGTCACCTGGGCTGGAGTGCAGTGGCGTAATCTTGGCTCACTGTGACTTCTGCCCCCATGTTCAAGCAATTCTCCTGCCCTAGACTTCCAAGTAGCTGGAAATACAGGCGTGTGTAACCACGCCAAGCTAATTTTTTTGTTTGTTTTGTTTTTTTTTTTTTTGAAGAGACAGTTTCACCATGTTGGCCAGACTGGTCTTGAACTCCTGACCTTAAGTGATCCACCTGCCTTGGCCTCCCAAAGTGCTGGGATTACAGTTGTGAGCCACTGTGCCTGGCAGTGTGTCTGCTGTTTTATATGAATCAATAGGTTAATATTGGCAGCTTAATATAATTTAATATTTAACTGCTATACTTTAGCTCTGGCAGTCATTTATGTCAGAAAAATTTCTGAACTCTGTTACCTTGTTTGACACATAGACAGAGGATCCTCATAGATATTATATTTGTAAGACAAGTTTCTAAGTAGAGGAATACTTCTCTTTTCAGGTGTTCTCACTATTTGGGCATTATATGTATTCAACTATAATTAAGTGGCTAGGAAAAGACCATATGATTTGTCCTTAAGGCTAGGTTAAAGTTAAGTTCATCTGATTTGTGATCTTGTTTTTACTGGAAAATTAGAATGGTAATATCTGAAGCCTTCCTTCCAGGGTATACTGATAATGATGAATGAACAAATCTATGATTTATTTCAACTAGTATATGGAAACTGGGTTTTATATATATTGATGAATCATTTGAAAAGAGATTGGGGGTCATTTAAAAGCATGAAGATAATTTTCACAAAAGCAGTATCAGTAAAACCCTGTTTATATGGAAAGCAATAAGCAATTTTTTTTTTTTTTTTTTTTTTGAGACAGGGTCTCACTATCACCTAGGTTGGAGGGCAGTGGCACAATCTCGGCTTACTGCAACCTCCACCTCCCAAGGCTCAAGCAGTTCTCTCATCTCAGCCTCCTGAGTAGCTGGGACTATAGGCATGTACCACCACACCCAGCTAATTTTTTATTTTTTGTAGAGATAGGTTTTCCCCATGTTGCTCAGGCTGGCCTCGAACTCCTAAGCTCAAGCAGTCCGCCCAATGTGGACTGGCAGTGTGGGAGGCAAGCAGGCCTCCCATTGTGCTGGAATTACAGGCATGAGCCACTGCACCCAGCCACAGTAAGCAATTCTAACTCATCAGAGATAGGTTCTCAAGGCTTGGCTTTCTCAAAATATTACCTGATGGTTTATTGTGGTTCTGTTTTTGTGGTTATTACAAGTATAAATACATATTTATATGAATAAAGTTTCTACAGAAAAAGTTGGTATAGCTTTGGCTTTGATAATACCTATGTATTTTTATGTAAAAATTTTTATATATATTCAATTGTATACTGTAATTTTAATGTATATTGCATTAGTATATGTAATATTTGTTACTTAGGATCTTTGTTTTCTTTCTCTGTTTTAGAAACTTATTGCTTATGGGCACTTGACTGGCAATGCTCCAGATAGTACAACACCAGGCAAAAAATTAATTGATAGAATTATTGAAACAATATGTGGCTGCTTTCAGGGCCCTCAGACAGATGAAGGAGTTCAGCTGCAGATAATAAAGGTAATTATTATATAAAGTAAAATTGTTATTAATAATCTGTATCTTCAAAATTCAGATGCCTTTCACCTTAAAATATTAGGAAAGATCATTTTATGTGCATTCCAGCTATAATACAGGTTATTTGAGGCCGTGCGCAGTGGCTCATGCCTATAATCCCAGCACTTTGGGAGGCCAAGTTGGGCGGATCACTTGAGGTCAGGAGTTTGAGAGCAGTCTGGCCAACATGGTGAAATCCCCATGTCTACTAAAAATACCAAGAAAATTAGCTGGGCATAGTGGTGGGCACCTGTAGTCCCAGCTACTCAGGAGGCTGAGGCAAGAGAATCGTTTGAACCTGGGAGGCGGAGGTTGCAGTGAGCTGAGATCATGCCACTGTACTCCAGCCTGGGCAACAGAGTGAAACTCAGTCTCAAGAAAAAAAAAAAGAGGTTATTTGGATGCTTTCTAGACTCCATATTAGGAGATTTTAATGTTGTATGCCAAGAGTTTGTTAGAGGAAAACTATGTTCTCATATCTCTTCTTTTGAAGATCTCAGTTTAGGCTTAGCCCCCAGAGTCTTCCAGAGCTTTTCTGTTTCTGGCATGTTTTTCATATATATTCCATCCATCAAACTTCAGGGTAGTTCTTAAAGCTGTGACCCTTCTAGTTTCTTCTGTACTATTGGACCCTTCATAGGGTGTCCTCTCAACTCATGAATCACTAGATGGACACTACTTGTCTGCCAACTTTCCTGATATCCTTGCATGCATCCGTCTATTGAACTTATTCGGCAAAACCCTGTTCTGAGTTCGTGCTGTAGTGTACCTGTTTGATTGAATTCCTTTGGGGAAAAATTAGTAATGTTTTCATTCTGTTACAGATACTGAGTTCTTAATGTTATTGCTAATGGTAATGGTGTGTTTTTATGGCAGTAAAATTTTCATGTGCTATATATAGTACAGTACTTTTGAAATTGTTTTTTTATATATATATATGAAGGGTTCTTTCATGTGTGAATACAGCCCTTTTGGAGCCTTTCAGTTTTATAGTGGTGTTTCTTCAGAAGCCATATAATATTTTTATTCTAAAAAAAAATACTGGACATGGTAGCTCATGCCTGTAATCCCAGCACTTTGGGAGACCGAGGCAAGAAGGTCGCCTGATCCCAGAAGTTCAAGACCAGCCTGGGCAACACAGCAAGACCCTGTCTCTACAAAAAATAATTTGAAAATTAGCCACATGTGGTGATGTGTGCCTGTGGTCCCAGCTACTCAGGAGGCTGAAGTGGGAGGATCACTTGAGCCCAGGAATTGAGGCTTCAGTGAGCCGTGTTCACTGCACTGCACTTCAGGCTTGGCAACAGAGTGAGATCCTGTCTCAAAAAAGAAAAAAAACCAACAAAACAGGTTGATCATTTTGACCTATCATGTATAGTTTCATATCATTTATGGTTTAAGATAATGCCCATTAATGCTAACTCTGCATAGCATTGTACAACATAAAGAAGACAAAAGAGTCTTTGCTCTTGAGAAATTGTAAGTAACCCAATATGTGAAAATTCACATAGGCGAAATTTGTTCATTTTATTGAAGTATTTGCCTTAGGAATTTGCTTTTTAATTTGGGACAGTCACACTCTGTTGCCCAGGCTAAGTGCTGTGGCATGATCACAGCTCACTGTAGCCTTGACCTCCCTGGCTCAAATGATCCTCCCACCTCAGCCTTCCAAGTAGGTGGGGCCACAGGTATATGCCACTTATGCCCAGCTACTTTAGGATTATTTTACATGCTTTATTCTAAAACATTTATAAACCTCTTCAACAATAACACCACCACCACAATTACTGAGTTCAGTCTGTTAAAAAAGATCTCAGAAAAATGTAGAGGCAAATAAGACACAATGTGTATCTTCCCAACTTGGTGGTCTAGTTCAACAGATATCTCATGTGACATATCTGTGCTCTACTGTAACAGCTTTCATGCTGTGCATTTTAGTAAATTAAATAGTATTTTCATTAAAATGAAACCTTGGTTGAAGCAAATCAGTTAAATGGTTTTCAGATTATGTGGAAACTACTGCCACAGTGAGGAAAACATCAAATATTTTAACAGTTGATGATATATTCAAGGCCAGTAGAAATTCTGTGTATACTACCTGCAAGTGGTAATTGTTTCTGAAAGTTTTCATTGTAATATGAAAATGCTTAATTTTTGTGCTGAAACTCTAGATGCAGAAAACCACTTTAAGGCTGGGTGTGGTGGCTCATGCCTGTAACCCCAGTACTTTGGGAGGCTGAGGTGAGGCTTGCATGAAGCCAGGAGTTCGAGACCAATCTGGGCAACAAAGAGAGACTACATCTCTACAGAAAAATAAAACAAAATTAGCCAGGTGTGGTGGTGCTTACCTGTAATCCTACAGCTGGCTGTGGTGGTACTCACCTGTAGCAGCTACTCAGGAGGCTGCTGTGAGAGGATCACTTAAGCCCAGGAGTTCAAGGCTGCAGTGAGCTATGATCACACTACTGCACTCCAGCCTGGGTGACACAGCGAGAAAGACTGTCTCCAAAAAAAAGAAAAAGAAAATCTCTTTAACTTTGTCCTTTTTTTTTTTTCTTCTTAAAGGCTTTACTTACTGCAGTAACATCACAACACATAGAAATTCATGAAGGGACTGTACTGCAAGCTGTGAGAACATGTTACAATATCTACTTAGCAAGCAAAAATCTCATCAATCAGACAACAGCCAAAGCTACTCTCACTCAGATGCTAAATGTTATCTTTGCACGCATGGAAAACCAAGCAGTAAGTATTTTAAAAAGGGAGAGATTGTATAGAACACAACAGGCATTAAATATAGAAAGGAGTTTACAGTAATTAGAGTGAAATCTTTGTACCTGTAGAAAAGAATGTCTTTTATTTACAGTTCCACTTACTGGAGATTTGTGGTATTGTGTTTTATTTTGTTTTAAGGTTTACTGATTTAACTTTGGACAACGTACTTTTAGTTGTTCACAAATAGAATGTGAAATATACTGATTGCCATCTTCCTTGTGGAAGTAATTATGAATTACTACTTCTATTGCATTCAAGCTTAGTAGAGTGTAATGTAGATATAAAATAATTTAATCTGAAATAAAATTATTAATTAAGCCTTAAAAAAGTACATTTCTGTACTTTTGAAATGAAATATTCTGTACTTATGAAATGAAATACATGTT
Source organism: Theropithecus gelada (assembly GCF_003255815.1). Taxonomy (NCBI): domain Eukaryota; kingdom Metazoa; phylum Chordata; class Mammalia; order Primates; family Cercopithecidae; genus Theropithecus; species Theropithecus gelada. Next base: position 69,581,715 of record NC_037676.1, on the reverse strand, counting down.
TCCCCCCATATGATAAAGGGGCATGATATTCCTTATACTTTATACTGCTTCAGGTTGATTGTTAAGAGGTCAGCAACTAGAGAATTGCTTTTAATTGCCTAGGTCTTCACTATTAAAAATTCACACCAAGCTTCTTATTTTGAACTCTTTTTAAACATAGAGAAAAATTGCAAAAGTTTTGCAGAGAAATCCCTTTTACCCTTCACCCTGCTTCGCTTAATGCAGTTAACTTACATACCTACATAGTACAATTATCAAAAGCAGAATTAACACTGGTACAATACTGTTAACTAAACTACAGACCCTGCTTGAATTTCACCAATTTTCCCACTAATGTTTTAAGATTTGACCCAGGATCCCACATTGCGTTTAGTATGCATTTAGTTCTATGTCTTAGTCTTCTCCAGTATGTGACAGTTCCTCAACTTTTCGTTATCTTTTTCATGATCTTGCCATTTTTAAAAGGATACTAATAATTTATTTTGTTGAATTTTCCTCAGTTTACTTTCTCTGATATTTTCTCATGATTAGAATGAGGTTGTGCAGTTTTTTGCCAGAATATCTGTTGTGTCCTTTTCAGTGCGTTTTGTCAGGAGTTCATGGCGTTGGTATATCTTAATGTTGGTTATGTTAACCTTGATCACTTGCTTAAGGTAGTTATCTGTCAGGTTCCTCCACTATGAAGTTAGTAGTTTTTCTTTTGCAATTAATAAATGTCTTTGGGGAGATATTTTAAGACTGTGCAAATACTCTGTTTCTCCTCAGATCCTCCCCCCACTTCCCTCAGTTTTGATATCTATCAGTAGGTCTTGTTGGCAACAGTTAATTATTGTGGCATTTCCCTAATGATTTTCCTGTTTCTCTCTTTACTTCTGTATTTATTAACTGAATTTCTTCTCCCTTAATTATTTATTCAATTATTTATATCAGTCTGTAGTCACAGATATTTATTTTATGGTTGTAATGTGTGCTACCGTTACTTATTTTGTTGCCCAAATTATTACAGTTTTGGCCCTGTGTCCTTGTGACTAGCTCCCATCCTTTTTTGAGTACTTCCATAATTTCTGGATTCTCAAGATGTTCCAGGCTCATTTTGAATTTTCCCAACTTCAACCTTGGAATCAACCACTTCAATAAGGAGCAGCTCTAGCTCTTTTTTTTGATTGGAGAATGGTGTTTAGAAACCAAAATCTGAGTGCCAGATGTATTCATTGTCACTCTGTGTTATTGCTTCTAGGCCTCTCAGCAGATAGAGTTAGGAAATGTGTATTTAGGTACTATCCCTTCTGTCCCACTCAATTCCCACACCTGTATGTGAGTTTCCATATGTTGGTAATAAAACCATGTGTTCATAGTGATATTTCTGATTCCAGTGCAACAATACGGGGTTCATTTCAGTCTTCTCCCTTTATTTGTAAACTTCTTTCTCTAAACAATAAGAAATATGGTTTTTATATTCTAAATACATTGATTATTCAATCCTTTATACCCATTAGTTTTAGAATTGCTGATCATTACCAGTGTTAGAAGCAAATTTACTAAGTAGGTTATAGCATTTCAGGTTTTTTTGTCTTTAGCCTTATCCATTCAAAATATTATTTTCTGGTTACTTAGATTAGTTTCCTTTCTTCCTCACACTCTGCAATAGGGTAATACTATTCCTTTGTGATAATAGTTGGACTCATTTGTTACTCTCTGCTTTTCATTTTTGGTATTTGTCACATTCTGGTTAGCTTTAGTTACAGTCATCCCTCAGTAGACTCATTTGTTACTCTCTGCTTTTCATTTTTGGTATTTGTCACATTCTGGTTAGTTTTAATTACAGTCATCTCTCAGTATTATTCATGGGGAATTGGTTCCAGGGCCCTCCCATGGATACCAAAATCCATGGATACTCAAGTCTGTTTTATAAAATGGTGTAATACTTGCATATAATCTACACACATCCTCTGTATACTTTAAATCATCTCTAGATTACTTACAGTACCTAATACTTTGTAAATAGTTGTTATACTGTATTGTTTAGGGAATAATGACCAAAAAACCAAGTTGTCTGTACATGTTTGTTCAGTACAGACACAGCCATTCTTTCCCTCCGCCATCAGTATTTTCAATTCTTGGTTGGTTGAATCCACAGCTGTAGAACCCATGGATACAGAGGGCGAACTGTATTTACTTATTTTTTAGGTATGTAAAACATTACTGCAATTTAAGAGTTAGAGCTGTACAAAAGGTCTACTCAGAAAAGTACTAATTCCTCCTAATTCCTACCACTGCATTCCTCTTCTTCCCTTCTTTCCACCCCTTGAATGTAAGACAGAAGCCACATGTCTACCTTATAATCAGAAGTGGCACACAGGTACATTGTGGAAAGGGACTACACAAGGGAGTGAAATTGAGAGGTGGACCTCATCAGTGACCATCTTGAAAACTAGCTATCTCACATGCTATACATTCTCTTTTGTATTTTGCTATCATTGAACAGTATGTCCTAGAAAGCATTTTATATCAGTCCTTAAAGACCTTCCTCACTCTTTTTTATAGATGTATAGTACTTTAGCATATAGTATAGTCTTTTATATATAGTCACTCTCCTCTGTAGTGGCATTAATTTATTTCTAATATTTTGCAGCCACAAACAGTGGTTTTGTTGCTTTTTTTGGAGGACGTAAATAAAATATTTTTGTCACTTTTTAATAACAAAGTTTTATTGGTTTGATTTGATTAACAGACTTTTATTAAGTTCCTTATATGTTCCTGGCACTGTGCTAGGTCTCACTTATACAGTGACGAGCAAAACTGACTTGACTATTACCTTTGAAGATCTTACGAACATTTGAGGCAAAGAGTTTCCCTTAAACAACTATAGAACTGAATTATGGTAAAGGCTATGAACATGTATTGTGTTACAAAGGGTATTTAGTTCTGTGCTGTGGATAATTATAGAAAAGGTGGAAAAGGGAGAGAAAGTAAGGGAAAATGGGATACAGATGACTTAACTTCCACATTTGCTAAAATCTTCTAAGCTAGACGTTGAATTCTTTGATATTAACTACTGGTAACCTTAATTTTTCCCTTCCCCCACAAAATAAAACTCCCCACAAAGCAAATCTTGTCAGACTTTATTATTAAAATCTTTTAATTCAAGCTTACTTTATAAATTCATATAATTCTGGCATTTCCACCTAACCTGGAATATTACTGGAGAATGTGAATTGTTCATATTTGGTACTGTATAAGATTTATCTTGGTGGAAATGAATTCTGTGAGACTCATTCTTATCTGGTCTTAAGGACCAAAAGAGATGTGTGAAAAGCAATAAAGTGCTAAAAAATGAAATCTTGTGATCCCAACTGTTAATGTTTTTAACATTTTATGAGCCAGTTTTACAGATAGTATTATATACATAATAATGACAGTTTTTCTAAAATAAAATTCAGATATTTGTAGATACAGTGTTTTTCATAATTATTAGATGACTGGGTAGAGTGATTTAAGCCTTCATTGTAATTCTATTAAATGTAATTTTAATATTTTTTTATTAAAAGATATTTGACAAGGTGACATAAGAACATGCTCCAGAAGGATAAACACTGACAAGTTCCCTCCCACTCTGGTTTCCCGTTTTATTATTTCCTAATCTCGACCCTCTATAGGTAACCGTTACTACCAGCTTCTTATGTATTTTTATAGACTTTCATTCTTTATATATAAGCAAAAGTGAATGTGTGTGTTTCACACAAATATGAAATGCAGTGAAAATGCTTTATAGTGAAAGTCTTTCATCTCTGTTCTTATGTGCTGATTTCTAGCCACCTAAGAAGTAAACATTGTTCATTGTTTTTAGTATAGTTTATCTTCTCCATTTCTGATAAACTTTAATTTCCAAGCATAGAGAGAATGGCACTTTATAGAAAGGATTGTTGGAGGTAACATTATCCTTCCAAATTTTAAACAGCTTATTTTACTAATACTGGAAATTTTATTTATTTCCAGTTACAGGAAGCAAAACAAATGGAAAAAGAAAGGCATCGGCAGCAGCAGCATCTGTTACAGTCTCCAGTAAGCCATCATGAGCCTGAATCACCTCAACTTAGATATTTGCCACCTCAGACTGTTGATCACATATCCCAAGAACACGAAAGGGACCTTGACCTCCATACAAATGATGTAGATAAAAGTCTTCAGGATGACACAGAACCTGAAAATGGATCTGATATTTCCAGTGCAGAAAATGAACAGACTGAAGCTGATCAGGCAACTGCAGCTGAAAGTAATCTTCTTGAAAAGGGGGTTTGGGGTGTATGTTAAGGGAAATGTGTAGGAATGAGAGTTTTGATGAAGAAATGTTGAAAGGATAATATGATTTAATGTCTGTCAGACACATTGTGGTAACTGTGGACTTTCCTCATTGTAGGTGGTAAAGTTAATTTGACTCTACCCTACAAGGTATCTATGAATGATACTTTGCATTTATTAGCATCTCATGAGCAGTATGATTTATAGATTTCCTTTGGAGCTCAGATATATTTCTAAAGAGGGTCATAAATGTCCATTGAATGTTATATAGGAATTTCAGTTTTCTTACAATTGGTTTCATAGCAAACAAGTGACCTAGTAAAGTTTTCTGGAATATGACTGAAAATTTTTAAAAATCATTACCAGTTTTAAAAATATGATTATGGTCATAAAAAGTACTGAAATTAAATATAAAAAAGTTTTTGAGTAACCAACTGATAGACAAAAATTTTCGTTTTTAAAATCATGATGCATAGTAATCACTAAAATTGAGATGTTCTCTGATTTTTTAAGTGTATATTTATAAGAAAATGCTTATAAGATTGTAAAAATTATATTTAGCTTACAAATTTGTTTCTCTATAAAAATAATCCCATGAAGTTATTGTTTTCCTAAATGTTATTTTCAGCTTCAGCTGTTCTGTGAAACTACCAGAGAATTTGTGGTGTTCCCTTTGCCCTTCCTTAGCTTGATGTCATTTTTAAATGATGACAATTCTGTTGCCTCTCCAGTGTGATTGTCTAGAACTAGCATGTTAGGAGTCAGTTACAGTTTATCTGAAGTCTGTGTTTTTACTTTGAGGAAGGACTTCTATAATATGTTTTCAGCTCTTCTTTTCTTTTTTTTTAAACAATGCCTTTTCCAAAACTTACTAGTGGCATGAATATGTGCCTTTTTACATTTTACCCCCAGTTTTCTGAGAAGCATGCATTTAAAAATAGTACTTCACTATTTGTTTTAAAAAGGATGACTTTGATAAGCTAAGCATTCACAGTACTGAATCTAATAGTGAATCCATACCACTTAAATGATTTACATTTGTCTAGCCTACCCTTGCCAAAATTTCCCCTGCTTTCACAGTGAGCTTATAAATGGGCAGATTCAAAGGGCTAATCTCTAATAAAGCTGGGACTTTATTATTTTGTTTATCTGTGTATTTAGCAAACCTTCATTGAGCATACTGTGTCTTCGGCACCATGCCAGGACTTGAGGTTAAAAAGATGATGGAGATACAGCCACTGCTTTTAGTGTGATCTTAGCATACCTGGAAGTCGAGCATAAATGAGGTATAATATGTGATAGGTGTCCTAAAAATGCCATGCACGAAGTAATTCTGCTGAGAAGAGTTAGGAAATTTCTTTGTAGGAAAGTTAATGATATTTTAGTTGAATCTTGATAGATGGGGGTAGGAAATTTTCCATCCAAGGAAACAACATGGACTAAGACCCAAGGAATGGGAGCATCTGCTGTGTATGAGGTACTGCTGTAGATGCCTTGTAGAATACAGAGTTAGAAAGACATAGTTTCCTGTGGGATTGTCATGATTATTTTGGCTCTAAAGATGTTTTTCCCCCAATAACTGATATAAATGAAAATTCTGCTCGACAGCCATTGGTTCAGAGTGCGTTTTTGGAGCACATCTCTGTCACTTACCAGCTGCATGACTTTGGACATAGTAGTTAACTTCTAAGCACTTCCTACATGTAACAAGTATTAGTCACTATTATTCTGTTCTATTTCTTTCAGATACTTATGTGAAAACTGACTCTTCACTAGTCATTTTGTACATTTTTAGATAGTGGTTATGTATATTTAGTTACTTTGAAACTTGAGTTTTCAGACTTGAGGTAATTTTAGCCAACTAGAGCGTGGAAATAAAACAAGAATGGCAGAAGAATTGTCTTTCAAGACATTTATGTTTTTATTCACAGAAGTCTCCAAATGCTATTTTTATTTGGATATTTTATAAAATAAGGTTGCTCATTTACATGCATATTTATCTGGTTTTCTCTTTTCCTTTCAGTATTTTTAGGATACTACGGACAGTAAATTAGCAAAAGTGAAATTATAGGGAGGACAGGCACCTAGAAGCCACTATTATAAGTAGTGGTCCTTTTTTTCCCCTTTTTTCCTTTTTTTTTTTTTGGATACAGGGTCTTGCTCTGTCACCCAAACTGAAATGCAGTGACACAATCATGGGTCATTGCATGCTTCCCGGGCGCAAGCGATCCTCCTGTCTCAGCCTCCCAAGTAGCTAAGACTATAGGCAGATGTCACCATACCCAGCTAATATTTAATTTTTTTTGTAGCAACTGGGTGTCAATGTGTTGCCCAGGCTGGTCTTGAACTCCTGGGCTCAAGTGATCCACCCAGCCTCCCAAAGTGCTGGGATTACAGGTGTGACCCCTGTGCTCAGCTGTAGTGGTCCTTTATGGTAGTGGGAAGGTTCAAGAAGTTGAAACTGCAGCACCACCAGCTAATATGCTGTCTGATGCCCTTTGGTGTAGGACGGTAGCTCAAGACAGCGTTTTGAATCCCAAAGCATTCTAAAGTGATAGTTGAGCTGCTTTGACATATTTTCAACATTTTAAAAAGCCCAGTGGAATTACTGTTTTTCTCTGCAATAGACTGTGCAAGCTATCCAGAACATCAGATTTCATCAGTTTCTCTTACGCTGTTCAGAAGTTCGATTGGCAGTTATCTGTTGGTGTTTTGTTTTTGTTTGTTTGTTTGTTTGTTTTTACATTAAATTGGACAATGAATTCTTTTTTAGCTTCTTAAATTTAGTTTTACATTAGATATGTAGATTCTGTTGGTGAAAAAATAGGAAGGACTAGAAAGTATTGGGGAAGGCCCAGATGCTTCTTCAGGGACCTCACCATAGAGTACAGTGTTGATATTACTATTGATGAGCCTAAGTAATCAAAACAAGCTTGAATTACCTTTTTTTTTTTTTTTTTTTTTTTTGAGACAAGAGTTTTGCTCTGTCTCCCAGGTTGGAGTACAGTGGTGCAATCTCAGCTCATTCCAGCCTCTACCTCCTGAGTTCAAGCAGTTCTCCTGCCTCAGCCTCCTGAGTAGCTGGGATTACAGGCGTGTGCCACCACACCCGGCTAATTTTTGCATTTTTAGTAGAGATGGGGTTTCACCATGTTGGCCAGGCTGGTCTCCAACTCCCCACCTCAGGTGATCCACCCACCTTGGCCTCCCAAATTGCTGAAATTACAGGCATGAGCCACTATACCCAGCCTAATTACATTCAGTATATTTGATAAGGGATAGTGTAATGTGTGTACTAAGTATAAGTAAGCATCTGTAGGACATGTTAGAAATGTTTCATTTAAAATGCTTTTTAAAGTTTTGGTTCTTAAAGGACTAATCTAGAAAATTCAGTTAAGTGTAATAATGTAATAGCTTGTCAAATGAATCATTATTGAAATTGACTTGAATTTGGAAAATATTTAAGTTTTGGTTTAAATTTTGAAGGTTTAACATATAATTGCTTCTAATTTCATGTCATTTATTTGATGTTTTTTCTTTTATTCCTCATGGTTTAGGAGTTTTTCATCGTAAATGTTTAGTAAAAAGCTTCCAAAAAGTTAAAATAATATTCTGTTGAATTTTTCTTCTTTTAAAGCATTATCTAAAAATGACATGTTATATGATGGAGAAAACCATGATTGTGAGGAAAAGCCACAAGACATTGTACAGAACATTGTAGAAGAAATGGTGAACATTGTTGTTGGAGGTAGTATACTTCATTCAAAATTATTTTATTCTGTCTATGGGATTTCATCTGACTGTGGAGACTTTGTAATGTGTAGAATATAAAGGGCAAAATTAAAACGTTTGGAGCCAACCAATGGAAAGTTATAAATTCCACATTTAGGATTTTGGCCTTGATTCTAGAACAAATGGGTTAATATGGAAGATTTTAGCACTGAGAAATGAAATGACCAGAACTATCCTTTAAGAAACTATGTCTGGAAATAGGAATTCCCAGTAGGAGACCAGCACAGTAATCAAAGCCTGGATAGGACAGAAACCGTGGAAATGGAGACAAAAATATGGATAAGTGGTATCATGGATATTGAATCAAGAAGACTTTGTAACTGATTAAGTAGGTAAAGAAGAGAAAATAAAATGTGTCAGAGGCCCTCAGGATTACCCCAGGGTTTGGTGATTTCACTGGAAGCTGTCACAGGACCCAGCGTATAGTTGTACTCACTGCATGATTTATTAGTGAAAAAGTACAAGACAGAATCATCAATAGGAAGAGGTAAATGGGATGAAGCCTGGAGAGAATCAGGTACCTACTCCAAATATCTTCTCTCGGTGAAGCCATGCAGGATGCTCTTAATTCAAATTGTGAAGTGTTGTCTACCAGGGAAGCTCATTAGAAACTCAGGGCCCAAGGTTTTTATTGGGGGCTGTTATGTAGGCACCTAGCATGTACCAAAATTCCAGGCTACCAGAAGGAAGGTTAGTGTTCAGCATAAATTACACTCTTTGTACAGTTTAGACATAGCCACTTTTATCAGTTCTGGGAATAGTGAGATCCCTCCCAAAATATAAGTTTCCAGGTGCCAGCCAAAGTCCAGTCTTGCAAGTAGGCCTTTCTAAGGATAGGCAGTCTCTGGCCTGCTATGTTACCTCTTTTCTGCACAGGTAGTGTTTCAGTTTTTGAGCCTAAATGGATAGGTGGATGGTGATACTATTGGTAGAATTGAATCATCTTGGAAGATAAGTCACTTGGGAAAAAAGGCACTTATTTACTTTTGGTATACTGAATTTGACCTTCAGGTTGGCCATCCGTGTGGAAATGATTATGAAATACATAATGGAAAATAAAACTCTGGCTCAAGAGTTGTCAAGGCAGGTACTATAGATGGGAGTCATTCTGTTAAAATTAATAGTGAAGCCATGAGACTACCAAGTGGGAAATGGTAGAGATTAAAGAAGAGACCATGATTTGAAGCGTATAAATTTAAAATATATATTTAAAAAATAAAAAAAATAGAGAAGAAAAAATAGCAGTGCATGCCCCCTGCATTCTTTAAACATGTATAGTTAAGGAGTTGGCACGTTATGGCCTGTGGGCCAAATTCAACCTGCTACCTATTTTTGTATGTAAAGTAATACTGTGACACAGCCATGCTTATTTGTTTTCATACTGCCTATAGAGAGGTCTTCTGTTGCACTACATAGGTAAAGTTGAATAGGTGTTCTGTTGCACTGCATAGGTAAAGTTGAATAGTTCCAGTAGAGATTGTATGACCTCTAAAGCCTAAAATGTTTGTCATCTGGCCCTTTATTAAAAAAAATTCACCAGCACCTAACAGAATACAGAGTCTGAAGTGAAAGTTTTCATTTTTCTGCAACCTTTTACTTAGGAAAAACGTTAAACCCAGAGAAAAGTTCAAAAAAAGGTACAGGAAACATCTGTCCTTTATCTAAATTCACTGATGGTTAATGATTTTGCTATGTTTGCTTTATGTATCTTTAAATACACATATACATAATGTATGTGTCTTTGCTGAACCATTTGAAAATCGGTTGTATACATCATGACATTTCACCCCTAAATACCTCACAGCATATATCTTCTCCAAATAAGAGCATTCTCATACATAAGCACCATTCCATTTTCATACCTAGGGAAATTAACGTGATTTCAAGAATATCTAATATATGTATATTTTTCAGTGTTCCAAGTTTTCTCAAAATGTGTCCCTTATATCTTTTCTTTTCTTTTCTAAATCCAGAACTCAACCTGGGTACACTCTCATTTGCTTATCTGTCTCTTTAGTTTAGAACAAGTCCTCTTGATTTTTCTCCCCAACTTTCATGACATTTACTTTTTTGAAGAATCTTTTGCCTTGTAGAATATTTCAAATTTTGTATTTATTGGATGGTTTCTTTACCATCCTGTATGAGTAGATTGAGATTGTCATCTACATGATTAGATTAAGCATATTTGGCAAAAATACTGCATAGGTGATATTAGTACTTAATATTACATCATATAAATTGGTACATAATGACAGGTTACCCCCCTGTTGGTGGTAGTGTTGGATCATTTGGTTAAGATGGTAATTATCAGCTATCTGTAAAGGAACTTTTTCATTTTGTGATTAATAGCTAATCTGAGGTGATACTTGGATACTTCGAGACCATATGAAAATTTATTCACCGAGTATTTTTTTGTTTGTTTGTTTTCCCCCCAAGATGAGGTCTTGCTCTGTCACCCAGGCTGGGGTGTAGTGGTACAGTCTTGGCTTACTACACCCTCGACTTCTTGGGCTCAAGCAGTCCTCCTGTCTTGGTCTCCTGAGTAGCTGAGTCTATAGTTACACACCACCATGCCCAGCTAGTTTTTGTATTTTTTTGTAGAGATGGGGTCCTGCTTCTGTTGTCTGGGCTGCACTTGAACTCCTGACCTCAAGTGATTCTCCCACCTCAGCCTCCCTGAGTGCTGGGATTACAGGTGTGAACCACACACCTGGCCCACTCAATGGTTTTAGCACCCATTTGATGATCCTTGCCTTACTCAGATATTGGGTTGCAATATAGCAATTTTCTAATTCTTAACATTCATTGACATTTTTCTATAGAGAAGAACTCTCCCACCCTGCCCCACCCACCCCCTTTTAAAAAATAATACCATGGGCTTAATGAATTCTTTTATTATTTTATGTGTTATAATCCTGTATCATTATTATTTTTATTTTTTGTCTGCCAGTAGGAATCCCTTCAAGCTAACACCCACGTTCTTTTGATGTGATTCCATTAGTCTTTGAGCTTTTCCTTTATGTTTGGAACAGAAAGATGTTCCAGGTTCACCTTCAACTTCCCTTTTCCTCAGCCCTGGAATCAGCTAGTTCTCCAAAGAGTCTTTGTCCTTTTTAGTGGGCAGTTGTTCTTAGAAACCAAGAATTGGTTACAAGATGCTCTTGTTGCTAGCTGCTGAGATGTCCTTACTTATAGGCCCTTCCAATGGATAGAGATAAGGTAACATATATACAATTAGTCTTAAGTTCCTATTTGTAGTTCTACTTCACATCCATTGCCACAAGGTTTCTCCTCATCTTTCTGTACTTCCTATTTGTATCTTCTGTTTCTTACAGTGAAAACCCAGATTCTCAACAGGATGCCATTACCACCAGCAAACCTATAAAGTTCAAGATTTCTCTGTAATTATATGTATCCTTAAATATATCCTATTAAAGATGAGTGAGAGTACTATTTTGAAAAAGTTACTTGTATTATTATATTGGTTCATTTTTTAAAATATGAAGAATATTTACATGATTCAAAGTCAAAATTACATAAAATGCTTACTTGGAGAACTCCTCCATCAGCTCCTTCCTTCTCTGATCCTCCTTTTATGGGTAATCACTTTCACTAGCTTTTAGTTTTTCTCTGGAGTTTAGGGGGTTGTGCATACATGTCTGCTTGTATGTAAGAGATGTAAGCAAAGGAGTATTTTTTATTTCCCTTTCTCACATTTTTTGTTAGAGTACTGCATCTATGTGTGTGTTGCTTTTTTTCACCTAACATATATTAGAAATAGTTCTATTTCAGTTGATAGAGATTTTCTTCTTTTCTGTCACGGCTTTCTGCATGGTACTACCTTACGCAGATATATCATAGTTTATTCAGCCAGCCCCCTGTTGTACTTAGGTTGTTTCCAGTGTTTTGCTGTTAAAAATAATGCTGCAGTGAATAACTTTGTACATCTGTATTGTTTCATATTTATGGAAGTTTATCTTCAGGGCAAATTCCTAGAAATGAGATTATTGGGTCAAATGGTAAATGAATATGAATATCTGTTAGCTGTTGCTAAATTCATCTTTATAGGTGTTGTGCCATTTTGCGCTCTTACCATTAATGTATAAGAGTGCCTTTTTCTCCACAGCTGGTAGTACTAAAAAATTTTGAGTTTTTACCAACCTGATAGGTGAGAAATGTATCTCCGTTTGGTTTTAATGTGCATTTCTCTTGACTATAAGTGAAATTAGATGTCTTTTCATACCTATAGGATCATTTGTATATCTTTGAGTGAGTCATTTATTCATGTCTTCTGTTCATTTTTCCATCAGATTTTTATCCTTTTCCCCTTAAGAATCTTTTATGTATTAGGATTCTGTGATATATTTTACAGATATTTTCTCTCAGTTTATTGTTTGCCCAAGTCTTTTGATCTTATTATGGTGTTTCTTGCTGTACATAATTTTTAAAATATTTTTTCACACATGCCTGCATGTATGTTATATGTGTTTAAGATAAATGGGAATATACTGTACTTACAGTTTGATAATCTGCCTTTTTCACATATTAAACTATATCCATTCACATCCATTTGTATTTCATCCTATCACTGGACCATAATTTATTTAAATAATCTGCTGTTAATACTAGGATTTAGATGATTTCCAGGTTTTTGCTTTTTATAAACATTGCTGTGATACACATTCTTATTATAGACATCTTTTTGCACTTTTGGATAAATTATAAAGAAGGAATAGCTTGATCAAGGTGTATAAATATTTAAAAATTTGTATATAGTGCTATAATGTCACTGTAATGATAGTATTTATTGTATTGTTTTAATTTTCATTTGATTATTTGCAGGGTCAAAACATAGGCGATTATTTTTATAGGTCAAACATTGGCAATTTTGTATATTTCAACTGAACATCATTGGACTACTTATCCTTTTTTGAATTACTATTCTTGTCTTTCGCATATTTTTCCTTGTCTTTCTTTTGTTCTTATTTTCAAGAGTTCTTCATACTAAGAAATTATTCCTTGTTCAGTGTATTGTAAATATTTTTTCTACTCGGTCTTTGTTTTGTTTGAACCTTTGCTTATATTATTTTCTTTTTCTTTTTTCTGTTTTTTGTTTTTGAGATGGAATCTTGCTCTATCGTCCATGCTGGAGTGCAATGGCAAGATCTTGGCTCACTGCAACCTCTGCCTCTCAGGTTCAAGCAGTTCTCCTGCCTCAGCCTCCCGAGTAGCTGGGATTACAGGTGCACACCACCATGCCTGGCTAATTTTTGTATTTTTTTTTTAGTAGAGACGGGGTTTCACCATGTTGGCCAGGCTGGTCTTGAACTCCTGACTTTGTGATCCACCCGCCTTGGCCTCCCAGAGTGCTGGGATTACAGGCATGAGCCACTGCACATACTTGACCACAAAAAAAAAATTTTAACATTATCTTTTTATTTGTGGTTTCTGTTTTTGTCTTGCTTAAAATGGATTTTACCACCCTAAGATTATAAAATACACTACGATACCTTTTTCTAATACTTTGTTTTTATTTTTTGACTTTAGATCTTTAATTCATCTCAGATTTATTTTTCTGTATGGTGTGAAATTGTATAGCTAATTATAACCTATGGAAATAATCATTTCTCAATTAATTTGAAATGAAAATTTTATCCTAAATGGTTCTGTTTTTTGAGTTTTCTGTACGGTTGTAATGAGCCACTTGTCTGTTCCTAACCAGTGTTGAATTATGTAAAATAGTTTGGCTTTATAGTATATTTTGATTTTTATAGTGCAAGGCCTCCCTCTTCAATTTTTTTCTTTAGTTTTTAATTTTTGTATTCTATGGTACCAATTTTTAAAATATCTATTAAATGTGTTTTTTTTTAGATGAACTTTAGAACCACTTTATTAAGTTCAAAAATTAAAAGCTTACTTAGTAATTCAAATTGTAATGTGCTTATAAATTAACTTGGGAAGATAATATCTTCTTTGCAATAATATCGAGTCTTTTCCTCCAGAAACATGAAAAGTTCATTTAGTCAAGTCCTTCATATCATTCAGGAAAGTTTATTGTTTTCTTCCTTTGGCTCTTGCACATTTTTTGTTAAATTATTTCTATATTTTTGGTTTAGTTTTGATAATATTTTGGTTGATTCCTTTCTTCTCTATTACCTAATTTAATTGGAATATAGAAAAATTCTTGTTTTTCCATATTTATCTCCTACTTGGTCACCTTCTGAACTCGTATTATTTCTAAAAGTTTTTCATTTGGCTATTTTTTCTAAGTGAATAATGATATTTTTGTCTTTGTCTCTTCCTTTACAGCATTTATACCTTATTTTTGTTTGTTTTTTTCTGTTACATTACATTGGCTAGAACCTCCAGAAAATGATGAATAGTGTTAATGTTGGCAAGGATCTTCTTTTTTTTTTTTAAACATTATTGCTATATCTCACCATTAAATTTGATGATTGCTTTTGTTTTTGGAGGATACTCTTTATCAAATTAAGTAAGTTTTCTTGTTTGTAGTTTATTAAAAGATACGTTTATCTTTTGTACATACATGACTGTGTGTGCATGGGTATGAATTTAACTTGTTTTTTAAATCAGGAGTAGCAGGGTTTTTTTATGCCTTTTCATCATTCTAGAAATATTTTCTTTGTTGTTGTCGTTAATTATTCTTCATCCTTTCTGTTCTTTTCCACATCTCACACTATACAGATGTTGAATATTCTAGATCATGTCCTTGATTGCTGTTGCAATCTTCTCTAATTTCCATCATTTTGTCTTAGGGTTTTACATTCAATGAGAATGTTACAAGGGTTTTTCCACTTTGCAAATATTTTTTAGTAATATCCATTCTACCGCTTTTTCCAGTGTAGTTTTTATTTCAGTAATGTTTTCATCCCTAAGAACCCCGTTTTTCTCTGAGCTGCTTTTTTTAATAGCACTTTGCTCTTGTGTATTATTGCAACATTCCTTCACTTACCACTGACTGTACTAACTGTAACTGTCCCAGCTGTGAAATCTAATTCCCCATTTGCTCAGATTGCTGTCCTTTGTCTTCACTTTTGAGCTGTAAACTTTATGTTTTTGCCTATTTGTAGAAAGAGAGGCTAGATTTGATCAATCTACTTTTAGTAGTTGTGTATATGTTTTTTCTGTTTCTTGTGAGGCCTTCCTTTCCAAAATTAATGAGGTGACTGTGGTCCAAAGGCAGACCTCATTTCTAAGCTGAGAGCAAAGAAGCAGTTACCTCCCTTGAGCAGGGTGGCTCTAGTGACCCTTGGGCTGTGTAGGCCCATATCATTCACCGTGTTGTCAACACAAACCAAAGTCAAGTGAAACTTGGGATGAATGCTATATACTTTTTATATATTCTACACTGAGGGAGATCTTCACACTTGTTGATTTGTTCTCACTCTCCCACCCTTGCCAGGGAATCTTAGGCTGGCGTCATTCAGAAATGGCTTTAATTGGAAATAATTAAGTAGAAACAGAGTAGGAGCCTAGAACCTTAGTTGGTTTTCCCTCTGTGTTTATTGCAGCATTCCCAGTTAGCTGAGATACTGCTCTCCTTTCCTGATCTACTTGTTCTGTTAGGAGACCTACTAAACAATCTACTTTAATTAGCAGGCAGTGATCAAATACAGTCTAGATGATCATGGCTGTGGTCAGCTCTATTGATAGACATTGGCATGGTTCCCCAAGCTCTTTGATTTGCGTCTTCCCTTCTACCTCATAGCACTTTGCCATTCTAGGCTTTGAAGTCTTTAGAACCCAAGTGGTAAAACAATCATATCTCTCAGGTAGGCCTATTCTTTGCATATGTTCAGTCATAAGCAATAAATTAAATAGCTTTTCTTTTGATCTCAACCTACTTTCTAGGAATTCCTCAAAGTTTATGATCCAGTGATATGCTTCTTAGTTTATCAGCGTTATTAAAAGTACATCTCTTGTTTATATGGTTTTTTTTTTGTAATTTCAGTGGGATTTGTCAAAGGAGAAGGTAAATTGGTAGGCTCAATTCACTGCCTTGAAAGTAGAAGTTTGCATCTATGTTTAAAGGATAATTAGAGGAAAAAACATGAGACAGTAGTAATATCCAACTGTATTAAGTGCTTCCTGTATATCCCAAATGATTTTATATGCTTGTATTTATTCATTTACTCTTCCCTCAAACACTGGGATGTTTAGGTACTATTACTATCCCCTCTTTACAAATGAGAAAACTGAAGCAATGAGTGATTATTCCTTTCAAAGAAATGACAAAGTGAAGATTTCAGCCCACAGGGGTGTGGCTTCAAAGTCTAAAAAGAAAATAAGGAAATGTTTTCAGTTTCTTTGAGAAATTTCCTGAGATGGAAAGGAGGAAAGTAATATCAAAGAATATTGAGTATTCATTTGAGAAATTTAATAAAAAGAGGGAAGAAAATGGACAAGAACTGAGGTGTAGCAAGAGGCGAAGGAAGATTTTATGTGTGTGTGAGAAAATATTTGAATGTTTATTGGATAATGGGGAAGTTCCAGTAGTGTGCACAAAATTGAAAAAGCAATGGTAAAATACTTAGTGGAGGACGATACTGTTGAAGGCAAGAAGAGATGTATTTTTGTGGTGCTGCAAGAGACCGTGTGGGAGCCTATGTTAAATTACCTGATTTTTAGCTAAGTAGTAGGTGGAAGTCATTTGTTAATGGGAAGTGGGGAGAATCATAGGAAGAGATGTAATTGGGTACAGAGAGAATAAGTTTTGGAATAAGTACTCTGGGGAGTGAGATAGGAACTCAGTTTCTAATAATCATTGTTTGTTTTTTTTTTCTAAGTCTTTCCACAGTCTTTACATATGTAAGCATTCTTTTTAAAAAAAAATTTTTTGTAGCGATGGTGTCTCACTATGTTGCCCAGGCTGATGTTGAGCTCCTGACCTCAAGTGATCCTCCCATCTTGGCCTCCCAGAGTACTGGGATTATAGGCATGAGCCACTGTGCCTGGCCTATGCATTCTTTATATATGTAATATATAAAAGCTATAGTGGTATTTAGCGCATCAAATATTAGCATATTAAAGCTCCAAAAGTCCTCTAAGAAAGCATCTGTTTTGTATAACAGTTTTCATAATGTATTTTATTACTGAATATATTTTTCATTTTATACTTATTAATACAAAACTTGCTTTGGAATTATCCAGGGTTTTTTGTTGTTGTTTTTTGAAATGGCGTCTAGCTCTGACAGGCTAGAGTGCAGTGGTGGTATCTTGGCTTACTGCAACCTCCACCTCCCGGGTTCAAGTGATTCTCCTGCCTCAGCCTCCCGAGTAGCTGGGAATACAGGCGCCTGCCACCATGCCTGGCTTATTTTTTTATTTTTAGTAGAGACGAGGTTTCACCATGTTGGCCAGGCTAGTCTCCAACTCCTGACCTCGTGATCCACCTGCCTCGGCCTCCCAAAGTGCTGGGATTACAGGGGGCAGCCACTGCACCCAGGCTATCCAGTTTCATCTATTCCAGGGTGTTCTGATTTGGAGAGGAGAAAGCAACTTCTGGATAGGGGAACCAGAAGCTGCTACTCTTTTCGTATTACTTGAGTCACTCAAAGTTGGAGACATGTTATCAATTAGTAACAAAATTAGTAATAACTACCACTTACTGAGTACCAGTTTTATTCTTTATGTCTTGTATCTGTGTTTTGGTGGTTCCTCATAGACCTTATTATTTCTGTTACTTAGGAAGAAACCCAGGCAAACACAGATGAAATAATTTACCCAATTAACTGGTGAAGACATGATTGAAATACGGGTCTTTAAAAATATTTCAGAATCTGTGTTCTTTATAGTACAGCTTGTGTCTCTCATACTATCTTATAGTTTTCTTTCAATTGGTAGCATGAAAGAGTTTCATTATACCTAGAGTAGTTCTGGAACTTGGTATTATTTTCATTATCTCTGTTTATTCTACCATAAGTCATTTGTTTCTGTTTATATTAATTACAAGTATGATCACTCAAAGTGACCTAGTGAAAAATTTTCAGTGGTGTAGGTCATTATTTCCCTGGCTGTGTTCCAGAGAACATAGAGTGTTAGATATTCATAGGAATTCTAAAAACGGGAAGGGGGCTTATGGTAAAATAAATTTTGGAAACACTGCACACTGTATATACTTGGAGAGTTTTGTACATACTAGCATCTTAAAGGCTATAATAAAGAAACCTATTTCCCAGCATTTCCTGAACTAATTTGACAATGAGATATTTTTTCGAGGAATTTGTGTTCACATCTCAAGTCATTAGCATTCATCAAAACCCAGTTCAGTAAATGCTAATATAGACTAAAAGTAAGCTTCTGTTTTGGCACATCCTGGTTAGCCTTTCATCAGCTAAGTGTGTTTCATTGCCAGAGCAACTTAAGGATTGTATTTGGAAGTATGCCAGATGCATACTTATTTAGTAGTAAGTATGCTAACCTTTAAATGGTGCCAATACATATTTTACTTCACATTGCTTTCCTGCCACTGTTTCATTTTAAGTACTGTATGCTTTTTAAATACACTTCGGTTAAGTCAGATATATTTGCATGGTTTTTATTCTTATCATTTTAGATATGGGAGAAGGGACTGCTATAAATGCAAGCGCAGATGGCAACATTGGAACGATAGAGGATGGTAGTGACAGTGAAAATATTCAAGCAAATGGAATTCCAGGAACACCAATTTCTGTTGCATATACACCATCCTTACCTGATGATAGATTGTCAGTCTCTTCCAATGATACTCAGGTATAAATGGAGGGATGGGGAGGGGGAGAAATCCTGTTAATCTTACAAATTTATAGGCTGCCAGCACCTTGTCATGAGTATTTTCAGCTGATGCTGCTGCCTGATTTTATTTAGTTTGGGGAAATAAGACAATTGGGTGTTTTTTTTTCCTTCATTTATATAAATTACAGCGATTTTTTTCCCCTTCATATTTTGATAGTTATATTTCCAACTTTAAGGTATGTCTCATCTATATTTACATCTTCTCCACACCCATCTACGAATTGAATTAACATTTAATAAGAACATTCTTATTACATATTCACAAGATAATTCCGGAATGGGTGGAATATTCCTAATCTGAAATTCAAAATGCTCCAAATCCAAAACTTTTTGAGTGCCAAGATGACACTCAAAGGTCATACACAAAGGAAATGCTTATTGGAGAATTCCACATTTTGGATTTTGGGGTTAGTATGCTCAATCGGTATAATGCAGATAGTCCAAAATCCAAAAAAATCTGAAACCCAAAACACTTCTGGTCCCAAGCATTTCAGGTAACTCAACCTGTGTTGCATGGTGAGAAAACTTTTAGAAATTTAGGGAACTTCACCTTAACCTTTGTTTAGGGCTGCAAAGAAATCAGTACCTTGGTAATGACAGGTTCTTTTCCTCCTTCCTACCCTATATTCTGTGTGTAAAAATCTGCCTTTTTAGGTAAAGGAGTCCTACACTAAGTGTCCCATATTTAGGAGTAGGTTTTCTTGACTTGGTTGACCTTCAGTTTATGTTTGCCCACAGTAAGACAAAAAATAAAATAGGACAAAAGCATGAAACAGTCAATGACAGGTAGTATGGAGTATAATTTAGTCTTTGGATAGGATCTTGTCAGGCATGATGTATCAGTTTTTTTGTCAGTAATAGTATGAGCTGGGTAAATTTTAAGAGTTTATTTGGTTTATTCATAGGGAATATTTTTAAAGTGCATTTTTAAAGGTATTTATTGTTGGGTGTGGTCCGTGGAGTATAAAAGAAAAACAATGTGGCAGATTCCCTCATCTGGTTCCCCTTCCAATAGTGGGGGAATCTCCACCTGTTAGTTAATTGAATGAAATACAGTAGAAGGCTGAAATGATTTTACACGGGCAAATATCTCTAAAATTTTCATGGTGTGTTAACTTGTTTAGGAATCTGGAAATTCTTCAGGACCTTCACCTGGTGCTAAGTTTTCCCACATTTTACAAAAGGATGCCTTTCTAGTATTCAGGTCATTGTGTAAACTGTCAATGAAACCACTGTCAGATGGACCGCCAGATCCAAAGTAAGTTATTAACTGTTTTGCCTGACAAATAGAGGTTTTTAGGCTTGAAAGTTACTGTTAAGGTAATGTTTGGATTTTCTTTTGTTCTTTTTGTCCTATAGAACCATAAAAAAAATTGGGTGGAGGGGAGGTATTTTACGTTTAAGAAAAAAGTATTGAAAAACAATTCAAAACTGCTGGAGTAGATAACTTACACTATTTCCTAAAGGGTATGTGACTTATACTATTTTCTAAAAACAAAAAGTTTCAACATTGCTGGAATAGATAACTTATGCTATTTCCTAAAGGGTATGACAGCATTCTAGAATAGTGCCTGGTGCATAGGAGAGGCTCAGTAAGTGTTATCAAATGAATGAATTAGTGAATTCTTATTTCCATATAAGTAACTTTGGAGCTAATGTAACCCTGTATCCCAGTCCTAGGTTTCTAAAAACTGCCAGTCAAAAGGTAATAAAACCTAAAAGATCTTAAAAGTTGTAATGAAAGATAATGCATATTCATTAAGGTCTGACAAAATGCCCTAGGATGATATCTTTCTCTATTGGGATCAGGAAGAACTTTGAGTTAGGAGCCACTTGTCTAATTTTCATGAAATATGTTAGATTAAACCCTAGGAAAGTGCCATTTTTGTAAGTCGTAAATGGTCAGGTATCTGTCATATGATTCAAATGTAACTAATTACTCTTGAGATTGAGTTTGGAAGTTACATGAGTTGCCCGCCTCTCTAATACTGCAGCATGATGTATTGCAGTATGACAATTTTAGAACTTTCTGGAGAAAGAAACCTTGGAGCAGACCATAACTTTAAGAAAGGGATATTGAAATAGAGATGTAAGGCAACAGTACTTCAATTAAAAAAAATTCTATAGAGTGTTTCAGTTTCTAAGTGCCAACTGAGCAGACCAGAGACAGTTGCTGTGAAAACTTCATACATATCTGGAAACTCCATTTGTTATATTTGTTTAATTTTGTCAGATTCTACCAGTTCAGGGAGAAACATCCTTTAGACCCAGAAGCCTAAAATCATAAAATCTCTTTTAAGACCCAAACCCTAAGTGAGAAATGAACATTCAAAAATCTCATTAAAAAATCGACAGTTTTGAATTTTAAAAAGTCTCATTCAAAAATCAGCAGTTTTAACATCTCATTCTGAATCAGTGAAGACCTACTTTAAGAAAGAGATAAGATTTGGTATTATTGCTGAAGGCCATTTTTGCCATGCTTTAAAAATATTATTGACCATTAAAGCCTCAGATGCTTTTTTCCAAATCAAATGTAAAAATTGTGATTTGAAAGAATGCTAGAAACAGAAAAGAAGAAATTCTTTAAAATGCTGACAATGAAAAGGACACAAAGGAAAGTAATATGAATTTTGAGGAGTACTTGGGGTAGGGAAGAGTTTATCCCTGAAAAAAGAGTGATCTGGTTTTGAAAAGATGCAATCTTTAATGTTACAAAGGATTCTTATGAGGAATAATGTAAATTAACAAGCCTTATACTTAGTGGGTTTAAACCAAATATTAGGAAATTTTGTTTGAAGACCTTGTTGACTTGACTATCAGGGTCGTTAAACAATGGAATTGAATACTGAATACACCCTTAGAAGCTATTCTTTTTCCAAAAGAATGTGTAGTTTTCTGTCTTTAATGATTTTTTTTTCTTTTTTGGCCAAAAGTCAAGCTTTTGTAGTTACATAACTTTCTTTTTTTTTTTTTTTGTCTTTGCTCCCCTTTATATTTTCTGGTCTTGCTAAAATGATGATCCAGGAAATGTTCTTATTTAAGCCTGAATCATAATTTGAAACTACCCCATGAAAAACTGCAGACCTGATATTTCCAGCCTCTTTTGCCTTTCAGAAGTATAACTTATTGTGTCATAAGACAGTTGTCTAATCATTTTTTCATTCATTATTGCCGTGTACACAGTAGGTATTTAATAAATGGATGAATACAAGAATAAATCCATTTTTTTATAGCATGTACAGTATACAAGATATTTTATTAAGTGGGAATACAAATATAAAACATACTTAGAACAAACATTGTTATAGAATGGTAAGCTGCAGGATTTAATTACAATAGGAATTGAGCATAATAGGTGATAAATGTGAGCTAGAATAGGAAGTAGTATTTAAGCCTTGGAAGACTAGAACAGGGAGGGGAGATGGTGGGTTAATTTGTAGTTCCCTGTAGCTATTTGAAGTCTTAGTTCTCGCTGTCTCTAACTTGATTTGTCTAAGCATTTTTTTGGTAATTATGTATTTGCTGCACATATTTTTAGATTCAAAGGAAGATTCAGGGCAATGGCCATCTTAGAAACATGACTGTGTAATAATGAGCCATAATATTATTGGCTTCAGTTTTATTTCAGAGAAAGTAGTATTTTTTTGTGATACCCATTTACGTGAAATTAGCAATTCCTTATTAGATTTATGTAGCTTCTTGAATTGCTTGACACTTATAACCATAAAATTTTTCAGGTGGAAATCAAGGGCAGTTAAGTTTACTATATAGTGTAAATATGACTGAAAGTAGCATTTGGGCTACTTTTTTTTTTTTTTTTTTTTTTTAAAAAAAACCATCTGCTAGAGCATTTTGGTGTGTTCTGCATTTGAAATGTTGCCCGGGATCAATGTCCTTGGTCTGTTGGGCTTAAGAGATCAGTTTCAATGGAAGGAAAATTGTGTTTGCAAAATCAAACAATTAAAACACTAGGTAGTGATCAGAAGCATGCCACAGTATATTGACTGGGAAAAAAATTAAAAATTTTAAGCCAAAAACTACTTTTTCAGCTTTTCATTACAAAATTATTTAGAATAAGTTGCTAAGCTATTTTAAGTTTGTATTTTTATTTTATTTTATTATTATTTTTTGTACACGGAGTCTCACTCTGTCACCCAGGCTGGAGTACAGTGGTGTGATCTCAGCTCACTGCAACCTCCACCTCCCAGGTTCAAGTGATTCTCCTGTCTCAGCTTCCCGAGTAGCTGGGATTACAGGTGCCCACCACCACACTTGGCTAATTTTGTATTTTTAGTAGTGACGGGGTTTCACCATGTTGGCCAGGCTGGTCTCAAATTCCTGACCTCAAGTGATCCACCTGCCTCAGCCTCCCAAAGTGCTGGGATTACAGGCATGAGCCACCATGCCTGGCCTTAAAGTTTTTAATTGTTCTGAATACCTCTATATTTATTTCAAAAGAAAAAAAAATCTTTAAATGGTTACTGAAAAAGTAAGCGTGAATTAGTGCTGTCACTTGTTAATGCAACCAAAACTTTTTTATTAGTTGTTTAGGATTTCTGAGTAGCATAAGCAGAAAAAAGTCCATTGGAACGGTTGTGTATTAATATTAAATATGGCATTTAATCTGAGAAGTTGCTGATGATTTGTAAGGAGAAGAATGGTTGTGAAAGAAAGGAACACAGCATATATCTTCACATGGTTTTTTTTCTTTTCCAGTAAAACATTGGGTTGATGTTAAATATTTGTGAATATTTTTTTTCTTTTTAAAAAGTTTGTGGGCTGGGCGCAGTGGCTCACACCTGTAATCCCAGCACTTTGCGGGGCCGAGGTGGGTGGATCACGAGGTCAGAAGATCAAGACCATCTTGACTAACACTGTGAAACCCCATCTCTACTAAAAATACAAAAAATTAGCTGGGTGTGGTGGTGGGCACCTGTAGTCCCAGCTACCTGGGAGGCTGAGGCAGAAGAATCACTTGAACCCGGGAGGTGGAGGTTGTAATGAGCTGAGATCACTGCACTCCAGCCTTGGTGACAGAGCAAGACTCTGTCTCAAAATAAATAAATAAATTTTAAAAGTTTGTGAAATTATAAATACATGGTTCAAGGGAACATCAGTGAAAGCACCTGTTGTTAGTGGCTGAGTTGTTCATGTACTATACTTTTTTTATGTTATAGAATTTTCTCTTCCTCTCCATTTACAAAGTTTATGAAATGTGTATCTGGAAATATTTTTGGAACAACTTGTTATTACTATAATGCCAACCTTGTTCATATATTGTGCGTTCTTTTTTACATTTTAGGTCTCATGAACTCCGATCCAAGATTCTTTCATTGCAGTTACTTCTATCCATTCTGCAGAATGCAGGACCTGTTTTCAGGACAAATGAGATGTTTATTAATGCTATTAAGCAGTATCTTTGTGTTGCACTCTCAAAAAATGGAGTCTCTTCTGTTCCAGAGGTTTTCGAGCTTTCTCTTTCTATATTTCTTACTTTGTTGTCAAATTTCAAAACACATCTGAAGATGCAAATTGAGGTATGTTTTGCATTTAGGCATTGAAATATAATATTACTATTGGATATTTCATTTGTTTCACGTTAAATCAGATTTGAATACACTGGAAAGGTCTCCAGAATGTGAAATAATTTTTGTATATTGCCATGCACTTCTGTTTTTTCATTCACCTGTTCAACTAACATGTGCCAACGAAGTACTAGGCACTGGATAAGCACTAAGAATGCAAAATGAAATAAGATGCAGCTGCTGTCCTCAAGGAACTTGTACTAGTTGAATAAATGGTTCTTGCTCTCTTGAATTAATTTGGTCCTCACAATAGCTTTGCCATTGTCTATGTGGTATATTATAATACTTTTGTTTATCTTAAAAGAAAGTTCCAAATATATACTGCATCGCCATTATTTTAAACCATTTATAAGTATTAGGCATTTTAAAAGATGTGATTGAGGGGCATTATATTTTGGGGTTCTGTTTTAGGATATTTGAAAAAAATTAATATTTGCTTTGTACTTTTTTTTTTTAATGTATATATTCCTAAAGTTTTCTCCCAGGATCTTTGGAAATAGAATAACAATCATGTGGTTCTAAAATATTGTCAGAGAATTAGAAGAACTAAATTAGGGATTTTTTCAATCGTGTCTGCATGTGTTGTGCAAGTGTACCAGTTTCTTTCTTTCTTTTTTTTTTTTTTTTTTTTTTGGAGATGGAGTTTCCCTCTTGTTGCCCAGGCTGGAGTGTAGTGGCGCGATCCCCACTCACCACAACCTCCGCCTACTGAGTTCAAGTGATTCTCCTGCCTCAGCCTCCTGAGTAGCTGGGATTACAGGCGTGTGCCACCATTCCTGGATAATTTTGTATTTTTAGTAGAGACGGGGTTTCTCCATATTGGTCATGTTGGTCTCAAACTCCCGACCTCAGGTGATCTGCCTGCATCTGCCTTCCAAAGTGCTGGGATTATAGGCGTGAGCCACTGCACCCGGCCTTAAGTGGTTTTTTTTTTTTGGAAGGTGTACCAGTTTCTGATTTTTTTGTTTTCATCTTCAAATAAAACTTAAAATAGTTCTTATGTTTTACCAGTTTAATGAATGCTTTTTTCAATTTGTTATTTGTTGAAATGTTGTTTTGGTTTTGATGTTGTATGTTTTAAAAATACTCATTTTTATGTTGTCAGTTTTTACCTTCATATTATGTTTGATATACAGGTTATATTTTAATTTTTGTTTATTTTATATTTAATCCTAACTCAAGACTCATAATTCACTAGCTTGATAGAAAGGATAAATTATTTTTCCAGAATTTCACGATGGCTAAAATAGTGATATTATCCTTTAATGTTAATGTTCTGTAATAGCTATCAAGATTCATTTAGAACATTGTTACGAGAATGAAACAGAATTAGGCCTTGGCATTTTAAGTGAAAAGCTTTTTAATTTGGGCCATAGTTTTGGACAGGAAACCATTTTTGGTGCCTATGTGATATGTGATGTCAAGTTTTAAGAGTTTGCCATATGTCTGTTAAAATGATACAAAGCATTTAACTAGGAAGAGTTGCCATTTTTAGATCGTTTTTTCCCCCATTATCTGTAGGAACTACAAATAAAAGACAGTTAAAAAACGTTTGGAACTTTTGCTTTTGTAAAAAAACCAGAAGTCTTCCATTTGATGATGAGACATTTAAGTTGGCATTAGAAAATTTTGTAATACTTTATGTAGCCAATTACAGATTTTTTTGGACACTGAGATTCTGCTTTTGTAGGTACTGTTTACAGATCTAGATATCAAAAATTATTTAAGTTGAGATTACTATTTTTGCACAGCAAATTTGACTTGGCAAAAATGAATTTGAAAGGAAAAACTTTAAGAAATTTCTTGTCAATTTGTAGATGGTAGATTCTCATTACAAAATTATTGTAATATTCTAATTTTTAAAATTTAGGTTTATTTCACTCCTTACTGTCCCTCGGGGAGATAATGAGGATAAAATGAGATAAATATAGATATACTTTCAAAAATGTTAAACACACTCAAATTAAAAATGAGTTGAACGCCAGGTACAGTGGCTCACGCCTGTAATCCCAGCACTTTGGGAGGCCGAGGCGGGTGGATCACCTGAGGTCGGGAGTTTGAGACTAGCCTGACCAACATGGAGAAACTCCATCTCTACTAAAAATACAAAATTAGCCGGGTGTGGTGGTGCATGCCTGTAATCCCAGCTGCTTGGGAGGCTGAGACAGGACAATCACTTGAACCTGGGAGGCGGAGGTTGCAGTGAGCCAAGATCGTGCCATTGCACTCCAGCCTGGTCAACAAGAGTGAAACTCCGTCTCAAAAAACAAAATAAAACAAAACAAAACAAAAACACCTGAACGTGGAGAAAGCCCAGCTATGAAAACCTAAATTTGCAAAACAAAATTAAGATTGTTGTTACATGAAGATTCATTTTATGAGAATATTCACTTCAGAGTTTCTGTGATGTGATTTCTTCATGGGCCTTAAATTATATATCTATTCCAGAAGAAACAGTTTATGTACAACTTTTCAGGAAAACATATGTGAAGACAGCATACTTAAGACAGAGCTGTTGTTCCACATACATACATTATAGGTGCTCAATAAATCATTAAAAGGTTGATTTTTTTAGAGCCCCTATTATGATAGGCATAGTATCTTATATTACGGCAATAGGCTTTTGCTTATTAGTGCAATTTGATAAACCGTAGATAACAGCTAAAATTTTTTCTTTCCTCTCTCTTCCAGTCTATGTTATTTATTTCGTTAATCAGAGAATCCCAAAAGTTTTTGATTCATGACACTGTTAGAGTCTGACTTTTCATGAAAGTTGCACTTAGGCCAGAGGAATACCTCCAGTTCTATGTTCTATTTATTAAGCAGGCAGGGCCAAACAACTTAATGGATATTTGTCTTCACAGCCTACTATCTATTTCAAAGACAATAGTCTGCATAAAGTAAAAGAAAAATAATGTTTTTATTTTATTCTTAACCACACTTACTTACCACTGGGATGTGTGTGCCTATTACAGACTGCACACAGCTTCTTAGATCTTGGAATTGAACACTGTCCCCCTCATTCCTGTACTTCATTGATTTTCGTTCAGTACTTGGTTTTTTGTCATAGCAATGACCAAAACCCAGCTTTGCAGAGATAATGATGTCATTGAAGGGAATGTAGTGTTATCTAATTGAAACCATGAGCAGTCTTTCGAGGTATCCAACAGATGTATCTCCCTCTGAATTTTGCCTCAGAATTTTTTCATGGCACCCTCATGAGTTTGCTACAGCATTCTGGGGTACCCTGATGCAGTTTTTAGGAATTATGGCCATGTTGCCATAAATATTTATTGAACACCTACTATGTGCCCTGCAATGTGGACATGATTCTTATCAAGAAAGACCTGGTCATTACTGTCTTCAAGCTTACAGTCTATAGGAGATACTGATATTAAATAAGTAAATAGAAGTCTGCTGAGTTTTGTGAGAGAAAATCACATTACAGGGGTACCTAATCCAGTTAGGGGGAGATACTATAAATGTGATTTTCTGGATTCATAGTGCATATGTTTCATAAATGTTAACATGTTGTTTTTTTCAGTCATTCCTTCTTAAAGTCACTTTTATAGAATACATTTAAATGTGAAAATTCTTATCTGTTAAATTGAAATTTATCTCATTAGGTTGATTAACTCATTGCTTGATTATTTGGTGTAAAGAGTAGTGAGAAATAGTTGACATGTAGTTTTCAAACGGTAGAGATTTTCACTTTCGTGAGTAATTAGAAAAATAAAACCGTATGAGACTTAGATTGTTTTTATTGTGTTCATTAGAGTACCAGTTACATTTAAATCTATGAACAGTTAGGCCTCTCAGTACTAGAATGTCTCTGAAAAATATAACTGATGAACAGAAGTATAAATTATGCTTTTCGAGGGGGATTAAAAAAGCATAAGTTATATTCTGTAAAAGGGTTCAAGAAATTATCACCTGGAGGAACTCTAAATCTTTGCATATTTCTTTTGTAGCAGCTCTGTTGAGAACAAAATACAACAGTGTGAATTGCAGTACTGATAACTAGAAGGGCAAGTTTAAGTCACTTACCCAAGATATTTTAGTCCTGAGGTTTCAGAGATGGAACTCAAAAGGAGTTGAACTCCATAGGAGCCTGGGTGCTAATATCTGCTCTACAGCTTTGGGATGTTTAAAAAGGGATCACACATATGAATTATAAACAATATTTTAAACAGAAGTTTTCTCCTAATCACAGGTGTTCTTTAAAGAAATTTTCTTATACATTTTGGAAACTTCTACCAGCTCATTTGATCACAAATGGATGGTTATTCAAACACTGACGAGGATTTGTGCAGGTATTTTAAATTACCCTCCTTTTTACTATCCCTTTCTTATTATTAGATATTTAAAAGGCCAAATGTACTCACATCCTAGATGTACTTTGTTGAAATTAATGTTATATTGTTACAGATGCTCAGAGTGTAGTGGATATTTATGTAAACTATGACTGTGACTTAAATGCGGCCAATATATTTGAAAGACTAGTAAATGATCTATCAAAAATTGCTCAAGGAAGGGGCAGTCAAGAACTTGGTATGAGTAATGTTCAGGTAAGAACTTTAAAAACATTTTCAAATTTAAACTTTACCAGGAAAGAGTCATGTATTTTCCTTAAAAGACCTTTTTAAAAAAAAAAAATGTGTTTTTGAATTACTTTGTAGGAATTGAGCCTGAGGAAAAAAGGTTTAGAATGCTTAGTGTCGATTTTGAAGTGTATGGTTGAATGGAGTAAGGATCAGTATGTGAATCCCAACTCTCAGACAACTCTTGGTAAGGTGATATTTTGAGTTGTAATTCTTTGTCATTTTAAGTGAATAATACTTTGCAGGATAGTTGCAGATGCTGTTAAACCAATTTCATGACATATTTATTCATTTAACTGATGAGGAAGCATTCTCTGTGAGTTAAATAACTAGCTTTAAAATTGTGAAAGTTTTAACTTTAATTATCCAAGCTATTTTTTTCTGAATCTTCTTAGAAATATTTTGATTATGTAAAATGAAGCATATTTATGCAACTTTCTTGTATTATAATTATAGAGGAAACGTATAAAAGGCAGTATGTTTTAAGAAGGTTGAATTGTTCATCTGTGTTTGATGTTTACCCTCACTCAGAGAAAAACTCATAGCTGCAGGGCTACACTGGTGTTATCGAAAACAATTCCTCATGAGGAATGAGCTGAGAGCAGAAATCCAGTGGATACTCAGCACTGCAACTGCAAAAAGAACTCCTCCTAATGGTGCAGACTATACACGTACAAATTACAGTGTGTTTTAATATCAAAGTATGTTGTTTATTATGTTTCCTAATAGTTATTTTGTATTAAATAGATATCTAAGCGACATTGAAATGCCTTGCCTTATTCAAGAATTTGTTTGCCCTTACACTTTTTTTTTTCTTTGATAGAATAATGTACTCTATCAATTTTCTTCTTTCAGGTCAGGAAAAACCCTCAGAACAAGAGATGAGTGAAATCAAACACCCTGAGACAATAAACAGATATGGAAGTTTAAATTCTCTGGAGTCAACATCATCATCAGGAATAGGCAGCTACAGTACACAGATGTCTGGCACCGATAATCCAGAACAATTTGAGGTCCTAAAGCAACAAAAAGAAATAATAGAACAAGGAATAGATTTGTAAGTGTCACAGCTTAAGGAGAAATGTTACTGAGTATCTCTCTGCCAGTATGGTGCCACCCCTGCCGTGGGTTTATCACCTTATAATGAGTAAAATGGAGGATAGTTCTCATGGATCTAATTCACGAGGCTCCTATTCAGCCCCCCATGTTCATTGCAGTCTAGCCCAACTAGATTCCTGTAATGCCCAACCACTCTTGTCATATAAATTAATTTGTCACCATATTATAAGTGCTGTTGATGAGTAACATCTGTGCAATTTTGCATTGTTTAGCTCATTATTGAAATCCTCCATTATATTTTCTAATCATGTGACAACTCAAAACATTTAAAATATGAAACTTCTAATAGCTATCAGTACTCCTTTATAGGTTTTACATTTTTTCCTGCTGGGTTACAATTGTACTACTCTTGTTATTGATTTCATTTTTATATGTTGATAAGGTGATCACCTCTCTTTCCAGCCTGGCTAGTGTACCAGATCCTAATCTTGTGAAATCAGTTTTCCCACTAAGCTTTGTGATACCTGCCTGCTTCTGGACTATTTCCTTTGTGAATACCACCATGCTGCCTTCCTTTCTCTTGTTGGCCATCTCTTTTTTCAAAGAGATGCCATAAGGAAAAATGAAATTGCTTGCTGTCTCCATGAATCTAACTATTACAAACTTAAAAATTCCCGTGTGTTCTTACTTGGTTTGCTACTTCTGTAAAGCATTTCTTCCTGATACTTAAGCAGTGCCTTTTTGTGAATGTTCGGGTGTCTTTTTTCTCCAGTGTTAATATGAAAAACAGTTCAACAAAAATTTACATATATTCTATTTTAAAATTACAAAATCTTACAAAATTGCCTCAGGAAATAGCTGTCACTACTGCATTAATTCTAATTGTTCGGTCAGTATTTATTAAAGTCTCATCTGTTCCAGATATTATGCAAGGTCCTGGGGAAACTAGATACATGGAACAGCCCTTCTTTCTGAGGGGCTCTTGGTCTAGTATGTGTAAACAAATATGCATATTAAAATGCTGCTGGTCACCCAGCAAACACATATTTGGTACTTGGGACTATTGCCAAGCACCATGAAGGCACTGGTGCTTGGATTCAAGATTACAGTTTAAACATGAGCAGTTTTTAAAAATAGTACTGTGTAAGGTTTATAAAAGTGTCATACAGAGTAAGTACTGCCAAGGTGCTTATTTTGAAATACTTGAGAAATGAGAAGGAGTAATCAGAGGGCTTCAAAGTGGAAGTCTCCCAGTCCTTCTCTCAGCAGCTGGACTTGCTTTCTGCTTAATACAGCTATTGATGAGAATGCTTTCATGGAGCTGTATTCCTAGTATACTTGTCTACAACTGTTTCATGACACCAGTCTATCCTGTTTGTCTCCTACCTTTTTGACTATGCCATCTCAGCCTTACGGGCTGTTTTTTTCTTTCTTCCTGCATGCATCTTAGCATTGCCAGGTTTCTGTTCCTCAGCCCTTTTCCAACATCAACCCCTTAGTTCTCCTACGAAAACAAAAGACAAATAGAAAAGCCTGTTGTTTTTGTATTTCTTATTTATGGTAGTAACCCCAGCATGCTACCAAATTTATAAGCTAAAATCCTGGGAATTAGCTTAGATTTTCCCCTCATAGGATTAGATTCTCGAATCTAATCTGTCACTAAGTCCTGGTGATTCTACTTCCTAATATCCCTGCAATCTGTTCTCTTTTCTCGATCTCCCACCGCTAGTCTTGCAAATCAAATCATCATTATTTATTTCCTCAACTAGTATAATCTTTCAATTGGCTTACCTTTTTCTTTGGTTTTGTTCATTCTTCAGTCTTTTCTCACACTTAACTAGAGTAACCTTTCTTGAATGAAAGTCTGTTTTTTCGCTGTCTTAGAGAATAAAACCAAAGCTTCTTTGATTGTATGATAATACCTTCATGATTTGGATCTGCTGGACTCTAAGCTTCATTTCCTGCCACTTTTCTATCTCATCTCACTTTCCAACAATGCAGAACTATTTATTATATAATACTGTCTTGTGCTTTTGTGTTTTAGTATGGCCTCCTCCTCTCTGGGATGTTTTTTCTTATTGTTTATAAAAGATATAATTGTTCTTCAGAATAGTTCCACGGTCACCTTTCCCAGGAGATATATTATGACCATCTAAGTTAGTTACTTCTACTGTGTTATTTTCTTACCTTTTGAATACATCTGTTTGTCACAGTTTTACTATTATAATTATTTAAAATTGTGTTTCTTCCTGTAAGTGAGTACTTCTAGGGGTGGTGGGGGAAGGGTTATGTTTAGCTTAGTGAAAAGTGTTTCATTTTATGAATGTTAAGTGGTTATGGTTAGATGAGAACTTGACAAGGGAACCTTTGGGAAGACAGAATCAGGAAGACCATCCCAGATTGAGAGAATGGCATGTGCAGCAGCAGAGGAAAGGGAGGACATCTGAGCACTTGTTCAGCATGGCAGGGCAGAGTGGAGGGGGAATAACAGGAGGTAAGATGAGAGCATTGAGTTGGATCTAAATGACAGAAGGCCTTATTCTCCATGTAAAGGACTTTTTGTCTTGTTCCTCTTGGCACTAGCATGCTAGTGAAGGACTTTAAGCAGAGGAGTAGCATCATCAGATTTCTGTTTTGTAAATAGGACTTTGCAGGCAGCCTGAAGGGTGCATTAGAATATGGGCAACATGAGATGATAGGGAGACCATTTAAGAACTCTTGCAATAGCCCAAATGACAGGTGTTGGAGCACCAAAGTAACGAAAGTAGGGAGTAAATGATCTGTAAACAAAGAGGTAACATTTGAATTGTATCTTTAAGCCTGAGGGAGACTCCCCTGTGAATGGAGCAGATAAAAGACAAGCAGAGGAAATAGACTCTGAAAATAGATTTAGGGAATGGGAGCAGAGGAAGGAGAAGGGAGTGAGAGAGAATCTGGAGCTATAAATGAGAAAGGTTTTGTGTGGTCTAATTAATTTGGACAAATGAGCCAAGATTACTTGAAGATTAAGGGAGAATGTATATTCGGAGTACCTCAGAGATACTGTGGGTTCAGTTCCATACCACAGCAGTGAAGTAAATATTGCAATATAGTGAGTCACACAATTTTTTTGATTTCTTAGTGCATTAAAGTTACGTTTATATTGTACTATACTGTCTATTAACCTGCAATCCCCTTATGTCTAAAAAACAATGTACACACATTAATTTAAAAATACTTTATTGCTGAAAAATACTAGTAACCATCTGAGCTTTCAATGAGTTGTAATCTTTTTGTTGTAGAGTGTCTTATCTCAGTGTTGATGGCTGCTGACTCATCAGGGTAGTGGTGGCTGAAAGTTGGAGTAACTGTGGTAATTTCTTAAAATAAGACAACAGTGAAGTTTGCTGCCTTGATAGTCTCTTCCATTCACAAAAGATTTCTCTGTAGCATGTAATGCTGTTTGTTAGTATTTACCTACAGTAATATGTCTTCAAAATTGGAGTCTGTCCTCTCAAAATCTGCTGTAATTTTATGAACTGAATTTATGGAATATTCTAAATCTCTAATTTTCTTTCCACTAGTGTTCACAGCATCTTCACCAGTAGTAGATTCCATCTCAAGAAATCACTGTTTTCACTTGTCTGTAAGAAGCAGCTACTCATATGTTAAAGTTTGATCATAAGGCTACAGCAATTCAGTGTCATCTTCACACTTTACTTCTAGGTCTCTTGTTACTTTTACCACGTCTGCAGTTACTTCCTCCACTGATGTCTTGGACTCCTCAAAATCTTCCATAAGGGTTAGAGTCAGCTTCTTCCCAACTCCTATTGATGTTGGTGTTTTTACCCCTCGCAAGAGTCACAAATGTTCTTAATGGCATCTAGAACAGTGAATCCTTTCCAGAAGGTTTTCAATTTACTTTTCCCAGTTTCAGTAGAAGTATCTCTCTACATGGCAGCTATAGCCTTATGAAATGTATTTCTTTCTAGACTTGAAAGTTAGCCAGGCATGGTAGCTTACACCTGTAATCCCAGCTACTCATGAGGCTTGAGGCCAGGAGTTCAAGATCAGTGTGCGCAATGTAGCAATACCCCATTTCTTTGAAAAAAAAAAAAAAAGACTTGAAATTCAGAGTTACTCTTGAGGAAAGGGCACAGTGGCTCATGCCTCTGTAATCCCAGCTTTGGGAAGCCAAGGTGGGAAGATCAGTTTAGTCCAGGAGTTTGAGATCAACCTGGACAGCATAGCGAGACTACATTTCTACAAAAACAAAGTCACTCTTTCATCCAAGGGCTGCAGAATGGGTATTGTGTTAGCAGGCATGAAAGCAACATTAATCTCATTGCACATTTCCGTCAGAGCTCTTGGGTGATCAGGTGCATTGTCAATGAACAGTAATCTCTTAAAAGGAATCTTTTCTTTGAAGCAGTAGGTCTCAACAGTGGGCTTCAAATATTCAGTCATCTATGTTGTAAACAGATGGTACTGTCATCCAGGCTTTGTTGTGCCATTTCTAGAGTGCAGGCAGAGTAGATTTAGCATGTAATTCTTAAGGACCCTGGGATCTTTGGAATTTTTAAATGAGCATTGACTTGTTAATGTCATCAGCTATATTAGCCCCCAAGAGAGCCAGTCTGTCCTTTGAAGCTTTGAAGCCAGGCATTAACTTCTCCTCTCTTGCTATGAAAGTCATAGATGGCATCTTCTTCCAATAGAAGAAAGACTGTTTTATCTATGTGGAAAATCTGTTGTTTAGTGTAACCATCTTCATAAATGATCATAGCTAGATCTTCTGGATAACTTGCTGCAGCTTCTCCATCAGCACTTGCTATCAGACCTTGTGCTTTTATGTTATGGAGACCGCTTCTTTCCTTAAATCTCATGATCCAACCTCTGCTAGCTTCCAGATTTTCTTCTGCAGCTTCATTACCTTTCTTAGCCTTATAGACTTGAAGAGAGTTGGGGCCTTTCTTGGGATTAGGCTTTGCCTTAAGGTAATGTTGTGACTCGTTTGATCTTCTTTTCATACATGAAAACCTTCTCCATATCAGCATTTAGGCTGTTTTGCTTTCCTACTTGTGTGTTCACTGGAGTGGCACTTTAAACTTCCATCAAGATCTTTTCCTTTGCATTCACAACTTCATTTGGCGCAAGAGACCTAGCTTTCAGTAAGTCTTGGCTTTTGACATGCATTCCTCACTAAGCTCAGTCATTTCTAGTTTTTTATTTAAAGTGAGAGATGTGCGACTCTTCCTCCCACTTGAACACTTATTGTAGGGTTCTTAATTGGCCCAATTTCAGTATTTTTTTGTCTTGGAATAGGGAAGCCCAAGGAAAGGAAGAGAGATGAGGAACAACCAGTCAGTGTAGCAATCAGAACACATATGATTATTAAGTTTGCCATCTTATATGGGCGTGGTTTGTGTCACCCCAAAACAATTACAATAGCATCATCAAAGGTCACTGATCACAGGTCACAGTAACAGATACAATAATGAAAAAGTGTGAACTATTGTGAGAATTACCAAAATGTGACACAGATACAAAGTGAGCATGTGGTTTTGGAAAAATGGTACTGATAGACCTTCAATGCAGGGTTGCCACAAACCATGAATTTGTAAAAACCACATATCTTTGAAGTGCAATAAAATGAAGTATGCCTGTATGAGATATTTAGTATTCACAGCCTTACTCAAAGTTCGTCTATTACATGGCTTTCTCTCTAATAGTCTCTCTTAGTCTAATTTCCCACTGTCGATATGGATTTAAAAAATGCTTCATACTGTAACAAAAAGTCAGTGAAATGATAGTAATAAGGATGGCCTTCCATATGAGACTTACTTCTATAAAGAAAATAAAGAAAACTTGGCACAGTGTAATTATTTTGTATATTCATATACTGATTTGTATTAAATAAGCTGCTGTTTTTCTGGGTGCTATTAGAAAATTAATTTACTGTGGTTTAAGATCTTTTCAGGGACTACGAATGGTTTTCTATTTTTAATGTTCTTATTAACTTTAACATCATCTAGATTTAATAAGAAACCAAAGAGAGGAATACAGTACCTCCAAGAACAAGGGATGCTTGGCACCACACCTGAAGATATTGCCCAATTCTTACATCAAGAGGAAAGATTAGACTCTGTAAGAATACCATTTTCTTTCTAACCTTTTCTGTAAAATTCTTGGGATTTTTTTTTTCTTTTTATTAGAGACAGGGTCTCGCTATATTGCCCAGGCTAGTTTTGAACTCCTGGGCTCAGGCAGTCCTCCTGCCTCAGCCTCCCAAAGTGCTGGGATTACAGGTGTGAGCCACCACGCCTGGCCCCTTTTCTGTAAAATTCTTTTTTAAGTTAATAATACATATTGTGACTCCTTTAAAATGCTTTCCTAAGTATAGAGGTAAGTAAAACATAAAGAATAACCTTGGTTGGCTGGGCACAGTGGCTTACGTGTGTAATTCCAGCACTTTGGGAGGCCCAGGCAGGTAGATCACCCGAGGTCAGGAGTTCGAGACCAGCCTGGCCAATGTGGCAAGACCTTGTCTCTAATAAAAATACAAAAAATTAGCTGGGTGTGGTGGTGGGCGCCTGTAATCCCAGCTACTCAGGAGGCTGAGGCAGGAGAGTCACTTGAACCCAGGAGGTGGAGGTTGCAGTGAGCCAAGGTTGCACCACTGCACTCCAGCATGGGCTACAGAGTGAGAGTCTGTCTCAAAAACAAACAAAAAGAATATTCTTGGTTATAAAATCATCTGTAATTGGCCCTCTGTAGCCATGAGTTCTGTATCCATGGATTCTACGTCTGTGGATTCAACCAACCACAAATTGAAAATATTCAGGGGGAATAATGGGTGATTGCATCTGTACTGAATGTGTACAAACTTTTTTCTTGTAGTTATTTCCTAAACAATGCAGAAAACCTATTTACATTATATTATATATTATAAGTAATCTAGATATGGGAGTAGAATATATGGGAGGATGTGCATAGATTATATGCAAATACTATGCCATTTTTTATAAGGAACTTGAGCATCCATGGATTATCCATGCGGGGTCCTGGAACCAATCCCCCACTGATACTGAGTGATGACGTGTGTGTGTGTGTGTGTGTGTGTGTGTGTGTCTGTGTCTGTGTCTGTGTGTCTGTGTGTCTAAAATATAAATTCTGCTTTTTAAATTTTCTAAACAAAAGAATTTCCTGATACTTTTATGAAGGCAGTTAGTGTGTTTAACTTCAAGCTTTGTGTTTGAAATTGTTAACTCTGTAGTCAAAAGCCTGTGGATCTTAACGAAATTTTCTACTTTTTAAGTAACCGTGTGGCGAATGTAAACATCTCATGAAAATCTCAATTTCTGGCCAGGCACGGTGGCTCATGCCTGTAATCCCAGCACTTTGGGAGGCTCAGGCGGGTGGATTACCTGAGGTCAGGAGTTCAACACCAGCCTGAACAAGATAGTGAAACCCTGTCTCCACCAAAAATACAAAAAAAATTAGCTAGGCGCAGTAGCAGGTGCCTGTAATCCCAGCTACTTGAGGCTGAGGCAGGAGAATCGCTTGAACCTGGGGGCAGCAGTTGCAGTGAGCCGAGATTGCGCCACTGCACCCCAGCCTGGGCAATAGAGCAAGACTCCGTCTCAAAAAAAAAAAAAAAAGAAAGAAAAGAAAATATCAATTTCTATCTCTGTTTTTACTTTAGACTCAAGTGGGTGAGTTCCTGGGAGATAATGATAAATTTAACAAAGAAGTCATGTATGCATATGTGGACCAACATGACTTTTCAGGAAAAGACTTCGTTTCAGCCCTTCGTATGTTTCTAGAAGGATTTCGTCTTCCAGGGGAAGCTCAGAAAATCGATCGATTAATGGAAAAATTTGCTGCAAGATACCTAGAATGCAACCAAGGGTAAATAAGGTTCAAATGCTCATTGACTGACTGTTATATCCAAAACACCGTGCTAGGTAGCATCCAAGGATTTATAGATAATAGGACCTAATCTCCTGTTTAGAGAATTTAGATTGTCTACAATCTGGAAGTCAAAACAAATCCATAAAAAATTATAATGTGAGATACTTAGAAAAATACAAATGCTATGGGATTTGAGGTGACTTATTTAAATGAATCTATGTAAAACAGTACTTTATAACACGATAAATTTATTTTTCCAGACAAACTCTCTTTGCTAGTGCGGATACTGCTTATGTTTTGGCTTATTCAATTATCATGTTGACCACAGACCTTCACAGTCCACAGGTATGTCTTTTAAGTCAGTTTTACAATAAGTGGTACAAAATAAATACATTATTCTGAATTCAGTAAGTAATAGTTGAAATTTTAGTTTTATTCAGTTAAACCAGTCACCATATTTGGGTATTTAATTTGGGGTGGTGAATGTTTTACAAAAGCAACTTCTGGTAGTAATTAAAATCAGACTTTCAGTTATCTATAAAATGTGTCTGTATTTGTCATTCATGATTGACAATTGTATAAAGCTTAAGATAAATTTTAATCTAACAAGACGTTTATAGGTCTTATGTCTACTTGTCACAAGATGGAAAAACACTGTGTATAAACCATCTTTCTAAAAAATATAATGTTTCAGGCCAAGCGTGGTACCTAACACCTGTAATCCCAGCACTTTGGGTGGCCGAGACAGGTGGATCACATGAGTCCAGGAGTTAAGACCAGCCTGGGCAACATGATGAAACCCTGTCTCTACAAAATATGCATAAATTAGCTGGGCACTGTGGCATGTGCCTATGGTCCCAACTACTTGGAGAGGGCTAAGGTGGGAGGATCACTTCAGCGTGGGAGGCACAAGTCATCCAGTGAGCTGAGATTGTGTCACTGCAGTCCATCCTGGGTGACAGAGGCAGACCGTGTCTCAAAAAAAGAAAAAAAATGTTTCAAACTTCAACAGTAGAGGGATTAGTATAATGAACTCTAATGTACCCATTACCTGCCTTCCACAGTTATCAACTTATGGCCGGTCTTCTTGTATCTGTATCTCTTCCCTCCCCTAGATAATTTTGAAGCAGATCTCAGATATCATACCATTTCATCTGCATTTATCTCAGTATGTTTCTCTAAAAGAGAAGTACTCTAATTAAACATAACCATAATACCATCGTACCTAAAAAGTTAATCATAGTTTAAAGATACCTGATACCTAGAAATGTTCATTTCTTTTGCCTCATAAAGTTCATATTTCCTTCTTAAATATTAAAGAACTGTCACTTGATTTCTGATATCTACCAAAAAAGTTTGATTTTATAGTTTTAGTATTTTTTGCTTAGTTTCTAAAAACACACATTGACATCCTTGGGTAAAATTACCTTTATAAATTATTTGCAAGGATTTCTTAGTACTTCTAGGGGTAGGTATCTAATGATATTTGTTATTCTTAGGATGTAAAATAAATTACCTACTTTCTAGTCTGAGATGTATTGGAAAAATTAAAATTTATTTGAATTTTGAGATTAACCTTTGCAGTATAGGGATTTTTTGTGTCTGTTTTGAGATGTTTAAAGCAGAGTAGATAAGGAGAGTATATACCAAACCTAAAGAATGTATACGATTATATATATATGTATATACATATGATTATGTATGAAGTTACTCCTGTTTTAAACACAATATTGAGCAACTATGCATTTACCACAAATGTACTTGATTTTATATAGGACTTTTAAAAATTTATTAAAGATTTTAATAATTCAAGATTTGCCTCTCGCATATTATTGGCAGTATAGTCAAAGCAGCTCACCTTCAGGGCTTTTATTATCGAGCGTGATGACTTTTACTCTATGGCTTTATAAGGTAGTTCATAGTTGGGATTTTTTTGTATTTGTGTTTTTTGCATTTTTACACCAGAGTTTTCAGTCTAATTTTTTCATTTGATTTTTCAATCTAAACTAGAATATTTTAACCTGGGTTTACTACATACATTTGATTTTAAAAGGCTATGCTTTAAAAGACATTTGGTTCTATAAATGAATAAGCAGTATTATATGCACCTGTGCAATGTCTTCCTATACATATGTACATACTTATGTGATTTTGAAGAAATATTAAAAATTCCTTTTATATCTTTTCATAAGTACCCAGACTGTGAAAAGTTTCTAAGGACATAACAGTTAGGGAGCATTACCTTCACAACAGTGTCCCGTCTTCAGTGTAACAGTGCCTGTTTGCAGAACACGTGCTTGAAGTCCTAGTCTAGCGGTGGCAACTGCTTGTTGTCCAACTGTTCCTTAGTAGCTTGCTGCCTGGTGTCATGTGCTGCTATGCAGCCTGCAGCTGTAGAACAGCTTGTGAGTTTCTATGAAGCTAAGTAATCTGTTAGAAAATTGTACCCATGATCTTGGCCTCAGTTGATTTAACTAACTATAACAAATGACAACATTTTAAAATACAAATAACTTTAAAGGAATTTCTTAAAACTAATTCTCATTCTTAGTTCTTTTCAAACTTAAAATATAGATGGATTTTAACAAGCTGTTTATGTTCCCTTTTCACCCAGAATATTTATAGTTATGCTATTTTTTATGTAGTGTGTGAGAGAGTCAGTGATTTAAAAAAAAATTTTAGGCGTATTTAGAACACACTTAATTTTTGTGTATACAATAATCATCAGTAGTAACAACTGGCTTTAAGTGATTTAAACACTAAATAAGGCACAGCTTAATACAAGCACATGAGGATAAAAGTCAGGAGTAGAATATTCCATAAAAGATGTCAGGAGAAGAAAAGTCAGATTTTGTTTTATACAGCTTCAGACTTCTACTGTGACAGAAGTGTTCTGTGTGAAGCAGTGTGCTTTATTTTGGGGACCCGAAAGCAAAGTATTCTGTACACCCACGTATGGGATCCCTAACCCAGATCCAGAGACAATAAACTGCTACTTCAGATTTTCTGTCAAGACTTTTCGGCTGGGCGCGGTGGCTCAAGCCTGTAATCCCAGCACTTTGGGAGGCCGAGACGGGCGGATCACGAGGTCAGGAGATCGAGACCATCCTGGCTAACACGGTGAAACCCCATCTCTACTAAAAAAAAAATACAAAACACTAGCCGGGCGAGGTGGCGGGCGGCTACTCGGGAGGCTGAGGCAGGAGAATGGCGGGAACCCGGGAGGCGGAGCTTGCAGTGAGCTGAGATCTGGCCACTGTACTCCAGCCTGGGCCGTAGAGTGAGACTCCGTCTCAAAAAAAAAAAAAAAAAAAAAAAAGACTTTTCTTTGCTTCTGATTGACATAATGCTAAAACATTTTACCATGCTTAAAATTTCCAGGTGATTTTAATCTTCCTTTACTTCTTACTGGCAGCAGTGTGTAGTCTTTTATTTTGTTATTCCTGGTGTGTTTTTTAAGCATTCACCTGAACTTTAGTTAAAAAAGCTTCTTTCTTTCTTTTTTTTTTTTTTTTTTGTGCCGTGACTCAAGATGAGTTTTTGAAGTTGTAAGATGATAGCATTTTATCCCATTAAATGATACATTACGCTTGAAAACTTTCATGGTAATATTTTTACATTTTTGTAGGAAAAGCACTCCTGCCTCCCTTTCTGACATGTTAGAAAAATCTGTTTGCAGAATTATCTGAAGTAAATAAGTGTATGTATCCCAGTTACATTTTCTGAAAGTTTTGGTTCCTCTGTACTTTTGCTTTTTGTTTGAGACAGGGTTTTGCTATGTTGCCTAGGTTGGACTTGAATTCCTGGGCTTGTGCCATCCTCCTTCCTCAGCCTCCTGAATAGCTGGGACTACAGGCACATAACACCACACTCTCTATAGTTATTTTTGCAAGCTTCTGATGACTCGCTTGATTATTTTTCTGTGTACTTTCATGTAAATTTACAGGAATCATATCTTAAGAGTTTACCTTAAGTTCTTTGTGGAAGGTGGTAGAAATATACTTAATTAAATAAATATCTTTTCAGAGACATCATATAACATGTAGAAATATATTTAATTAAATAAGTGTCTCTTCGGAAACATCACATAAGACTTCTGGGTTTTTTCTATCTAGGTTTCTGGAGGTAAAGTGTAAACATTTTGGCTATGCTAGTTCCCAAGTTTGTTAATAGGCCTACCATCTTACAGACTCCAAACTTGTATTCCACAGCTTTATCAAGGTGCAAAAGGCATTTCTGTTTAGGGTACTCTTACACAGGACAAAACATTCCAAGGATACTTTGTACAGATCACCTGACATAATTCAGTTGCCACAGTGACTCAATCAGAGAGATTGTTATCTGGTTTTAAATAAATCTCAAGTATTGTTATGTTTATACCCATTGTATATAAAGTCAACTTTAATATTCATTAACAGCACATTTATGTTCTTCTAAACTAAGATTTGAATGTTTTCGATACCTTTGTTTCCAATAATTGTCATGGCCCTATTAAGAGATTGCAGGAGCTCTTAAACCTTGGGCAAAAACAAATATTTTCATTGTTCAACTTCCCTCCTTTCTGGTTGCACATTACTCATGTCCACCTCAGAGCGTGAATTAGTTTATGCCAGAATGGGTCTTTTCTGTATTGCCTTCGTTTTCTGTGATTTTTTTTCATTTTTATCTATATTTTGTTGAATGTTTTCCAGTTTCTATCCTCAAAAGTATTTACAAAATCTCTTATGTAAATATTCATACCTTAAAATACAAGTGTAACCTTTATGTTAATTTTTAGGAATTATAATGGTTTTTCATATTTAGGTGAAAAATAAAATGACAAAGGAACAGTACATTAAGATGAATAGAGGTATCAATGACAGTAAAGACCTTCCTGAAGAGTATCTGTCAGCCATCTATAATGAAATAGCTGGGAAAAAGATATCAATGAAAGAAACAAAAGAACTAACAATCCCTACAAAATCAAGTAAACAAAGTAAGTATCTAAATTAATTGAATTCTGATTGTTCAAGGGGGAAAATATGGGTTCCTAAGAGTTTTTCACTTATGGTCAGGTGTGGTGGTTTGCATTTATAGTCCCCAGCTACTCAGGGAGGCTGAAGCAGAAGGATCACTTGAACCCAGGAGTTCGAGACCAGCATAGGCAACATAGCGAGGTTCTTGTCTCTAAAAAAGAAAAAACTTTATAATTTAAAAGAGAGTTTTTCACTTTATTTAGAATAAAGTAACCTTAGAAATACTGTTAAGAACCATGTTTTGATGAGAAATATTATAATAGAGTTTGGTGATGTGATTGTATTTTTTTCCCCACATTCTGAAGAAAGATAACATTGACCAGTGATTAGTGGAAAATGGAATACATTGTATGCATGTGTCAATGTGCATTTAATATACGCGGATCCGTTTAGTAGTTAACACCAGCAAGGATTTGGAGGTCATAAAGAGTAGTTAGACTCAATAGTCAGGCTTCAAGACCCTTGTCATTTTTTCTTCTTCCTAATCATCTTCAAGCGATATATTTCCATTTGTTCATCTTTTATTACACATAAACGGAAGCTGAAAGTAGGGATGATTGGAAGAGGTGGGGAGACTTAGGATCAGGTGAGAGCTCATAGAGTTAGAAATGGCTACCTCAAACAGACCACAAGTTATATCACTATAGAGTCCCTAGATCTAACTAGCACCAGGAGGCACCTGTGAACCCAGCCCCCTTCTAGACACTCTGTACCTGTGGACAGTGGTAATTAAGTTTGAGCTGAAATCTGACTACAGGAATGCGATGAGGGTAATGGCTCAAGAATATAACAGTAATATAGAAAGAGGATTCTTGCATTTCTGAGCACTTCCACTTGGAACTAAAATCTCAAGTTTAAACAAAGTACAGTAGTAAATCCAAATGGCAGGAGAAAAGAATATTATATATTGTATCATCCTCATATCCCTCTTTTTCTGTCCTATTTTATATATGGTGGTAGGAAATAAGAGAAGCTGGAAATGGGAAGGAGATGGTGGTGTGCTGAAAACACCAAAATTACCCTGGAGTTAAGTTATGGCCAGTTGTTTTCTTGTTAACTCAGGAGCTGTCATTCAAACCTGTGTGGTACAAAGATGCCATTGCCTCTTTTTTTTTTTTTTTTTTTGAGACAGAGTGTTGCTCTTGTTGTGCAGGCTGGAGTGCAATGGCATGATCATGGCTCAGCGCGATCTCGGCTCACCACAACCTCCATCTCCTGGGTTCATGCGATTCTCCTGTCTCAGCCTC
The DNA here is from genome assembly GCF_003255815.1 of Theropithecus gelada. NCBI lineage: Eukaryota > Metazoa > Chordata > Mammalia > Primates > Cercopithecidae > Theropithecus > Theropithecus gelada. Next base: position 69,537,430 of record NC_037676.1, on the reverse strand, counting down.
CCAAGTAGCTGGGATTGCAGGCGTGTGCCACCACACCTGGCTAATTTTTTTGTATTTTTAGTAGAGACCAGGTTTCTCCATGTTGGTCAGGCTGGTCTTGAACTCCTGACCTCAGGTGATCCGCCTGCCTCGGCTTCCCAGAGTGCTGGGATTACAGGCATGAGCCACCACACCCGGCCAGATACCATTGCATTTTACCTCTCTACTCTTCTCCAGTTCCATGTTTGGGTTGTTTCCCTAATAATTTTATTGTGACAGTTGTACGTACTCGTTTCCCTTTTCATAGGTTTTCCACTTATTCCTGACTCCCAGTCTAGGTATTTATTTTTTGAGGCAAAATTCATATAACATAAAATTAGCCATTTAAAAATGAATAATTCAGCGACATTTAGTACATTCACAGTGTTGTGCAACTACCACTTTTAATTCCAAAATATTTCATTATCCCAAAATGAAACTCCAAACCCATCAAGCAATTACTCCTTATTCCCTCTCCCCCAGCCCCTGGAAAATACCAGTCTACTTTCTATTTCCGTGGATTTTACCTATTCTGGATTTTTCATATAGGTGGAATCATACAATATGGGATCTTTTGTGTCTTGCTTCTTAGGATTATTTTAAATTAGTGTTGGTGGTGTTTATTATTTGATAGTAAAACATCAAAATAGAATTCTTAAATGTTTTATATTTTAAATGCTGATAGTGTTTATTGTTTCAGATGTAGCCAGTGAAAAACAAAGAAGACTTCTGTATAACTTAGAAATGGAGCAGATGGCCAAGACAGCTAAAGCACTCATGGAGGCTGTGAGCCATGTTCAGGCACCTTTTACAAGTGCAACACATTTGGAGCATGTGAGGCCCATGTTTAAGGTAAGAATTTTCAAGTAACATCTGATTGCAGTGTACGGTTATATATAACCGTACATTTATAATATTTTTAAGTTAAGGAAGGGATACGGTGATATAACACATTAGTGTAGACCTATTGAGGTGAAATTCATATAACATGTTATTTAGGACATAGTAGATACAAATTTTCTATTACTTAGAACAAGAAGAGTTACTCACTATAATTAATAGTTGTGTAATCCTGGGAATTAAGAATAGAAAAGTTTTGGAGAATGATCGTTAATCCTTGGCCCGATTTTCTCTAAATTAGTCATGCTTAAATCTTTGGAGTTAACTCACATTTCAAATGATCATGAGGCTCTTGTTTTCTTCAAGTGCTTTGGCCCCAGGATCTTACATCAGGCTTCTGAGTATGCCTGGGGCCCGGAAAGTAGGGTAAGGAACAGAAGAGAATATTATTTGTTTGTGGGTTGATTTAGTGAGAATGATACTTACTCTTTAAAATTTGATTTCCCATTCCTTCTTCATTCTCCAAATTCCAGAATGAGTAAGCAGTGCATTACAAGAGTTGTAGCAAAGTGAAGTGGTGTCTAGTTAAGTTTGAAAAGAGAAAGTTGGTAAAGTATATTCCTGTTCATGAGATCATATGGCAGGATAATCTATGGAGGCTAAAGATCATAATCTGATGCTTACTCTGATTCTAACTACACGTATGTGTGGGTAGTAAAAGATGACTACGGGATTCTTGTGCTTCCTTTTAGCTCCAAAATTTTGTAAGTACTTCTACCTCTTCTTCAAGGTCCATGTGATACACTGTTTCTAAACGTTGATGAAGAATCATGAGATGAGAGTGAGCTTTTATGATCTGTTCTCTGGATTTGTTGTAGTTTATTTAAACATCCTCCAAACTAGAATTAACAATCTTTTCCCTCAATGGCATTTCTGCTACCACAGTGCTACTCCAGACACCCTCATTTCTCCCTCTGCTTACTGTGGCATTCTCCTAACAGGCATCTTCATTTCTACTTTTTCACTCCTCTTACCCATTTATAGAGACCAGAGTGATCTTTTTAAAATACCAAATGAAATGCCAGTTTCTTACTTAAAGCTTTTTATTGGCTTTGCATGATACCATGAAACCTGACACACCGTTGGTGTCTGTAGACTTTCTGTGATCTGGCTCCACCTGCCTCTCCAATTTCATCACTAGATCTCTTCTGTCTCTTACTATGCCGCAGTCACACCAGTATTTTTTGGTTTCTAGAACATCTTAAGTTATTTTCTCTTCAGGGCATTCATATGAGGTATATCCTTTGTCTAGAATGTTCTTTCCTTCTTTGCCTGAATAGTTTCCAGTTTAAATATTACCCTCTCAGCCAGGCACGGTGGCTCACGCCTGTATTCCCAGCACTTTGAGAGGCTGAGGTGGGTGGATTGCTTCAGGTCAGGAGTTCAAGACCAGACTGACCAACATGGTGAAACCCCATCTCTACTAAAAGTACAAAAATTAGCCGGGCTTGGTGGCGTGCACCTGTAGTCCCAGGTACTTGAGAGCTGAGACAGGAGAATTGCTTGAACCTGGGAGATGGAGGTTGTAGTGAGCCAAGATCAGGCCACTGCACTCCAGCCTGGGTGACAGAATGAGACTCTGTCTCAAAAATAAAAATAAATAAATATCACCCTCTCTGAGAGTTCTGCACTGTCCCCTCTAATCTAAACTAGGTCCCTAATTCATAATATTCTATGCCTTTCCTTCAATATATCTATAGATTTATCTATCCATCTGTCTGTCTGTCTGTATGTCTGTCTATCTGTATGTATGTCTGTGTACAGATTTGTGTGCTCCTCAACTTACGATGGGATTATGTCTCAATAAACCCATTGTTTAAGTGGAAAATGTATTTAATACACCTAACTTACAGAACGTTATAGCTTAGCCTTGCCTGCCTTAAACATGCCCAGGATAATTACCTTAGCCTACAGGTGGTCAAAATCATCTAACACAAAGCCTGTTTTATGCTACAGTACTGAATATCTCATGTAATTTATTGAATGCTATACTGAAAATGAAAAACAATAGTTGTATGAATATATTGTAAAGTCAAAAAATGGTAAATTGAACCATTGTAAGTTGGGAACTGTCTGTATATACATTATTTATATACATTTATGGGGTAAGGAACTACATCTGTTCATTTTTCCCAACATCGATCATAGTTCCTGGCTTGTGTTAAGAACTCAATGAATAAACATTGGCTGGGTGGAAGGAATGAATGATATATTCCTGGAATGCAATGTATAATATTAAGGGATATACACTTTTTTTGAGATAAAGCAAGGACAAAAACAAAGTTTATCTTGTTAGAAACAAGATACAGTGTCACTTATAGTCTTCAAACATTATTGCACTTTATCATAATTTGACAAAGCATTCATGAAACAATCTGTAGACTAGTTTTAACAGACAAATAACATCTGTAAGCAGGCATGACTGTCCTAAATTGTTTACTACGTGTGAATTTTACAAACATTATTTATAGTAATGGTAGTGGTGGCGCTGGAGAGTATTGCACCTTCTCCAAACTGCACAGTGAGAACCACTACTCTGTGAGATGTCTCTTCACTTTGTTGATTGTTTCCTTTGCTTTGCAGAAGCTTTTTAACTTGATATGTCCATTTGTCCATTTTTACTTTGGTTGCCTGTGCTTGTGGGGTATTCCTCAAGAAATCTTTGCCCAGATTAATGTCCTAGAGAGTATCCCCAGTGTTTTCTTACGGTAGTCTCATAGTTTGAGGTCTTAGATGTAAGTTTTTAATCCATTTTTATCTGATTTTTGTATATGGCAAGATAAAGGATAAAGGAGTTTGATTCTTTTGTATATGGATATCCAGTTTTCCCAGCACTGTTCATTGAAGAGACTGTCCTTTCTCCCAATGTATGTTCTTGGCACCTTTGTAAAAAATGAATTCAGTAGATGTATGGATTTATTTTTGGGTTCTCTATTCTGTTCCAGTGATCTACATATCTCTTTTTATGCCAGTGCTATGCCATTTTGGCTACTATAGCTCTGTAGTATAACTTGAAGGCAGGTAATGTGATTTTTTCCAGTTTTGTTCTTTTTGTTCAGGATAGCTTTGGCTGTTTGGGTCTTTTTTGATTCCATATAAATTGTAGAATTTTTTTTTTCTATTCCTATTAAGAATGTCATGGTGTTCTATAGATTGCTTTGGGTAATATGGACATTTTAGCAATACTGATTCTTCTAATCCATAAACAAAATATCTTTCAATTTTTCTGGTGTCCTCTTCAGTTTCTTTCATCACTGTTCTATAGTTTTCATTGTAGAGATCTTTCACTTCTTCGGTTAATTTTTAAAATTTCTTTCTTAGATTGTTCACTGTTGTCAAATAGAAATGCTACTGAATGTTGTATGTTGTTTTTTGTATCCTGCAGCTTTACTGAATTTATCAGTTCTAACAGTTTTTTTGGTAGAGTGTTCAGGCTTCTCTGAATATAAGATCATATCACCTGCAAATAGGTAATTTGACTTCTTCCTTTCCAGTTTGGATGTCTTCTATTTCTTTCTCTTTTCTGATTGCTCCAGCTAGTTCTTCCAGTACTTTGTTGAATAACAGTGGTGAAAGTAGGCATCCTTATTATGTTTCAGATGTTAGAGGAAAGGCTTCCTGTTTTTCCCTTTTCAGTACAATACTAGCTGTGGTCTGTTGTATATGGCTTTCATTATGTTGAGGAATATTCCTTCTATATCTACCTTTTTGAGAGTTTTTATCGTGAAGGGATGTTGAATTTTATTAAATGCTTTTCGAGCATCAGTTGAAATGATCATATGGTATTGTCTTTCATTCTGTTGATATGATGTATCACATTGATTAATTTGTGTATGTTGAACCATCCTTGCATCCCTGGGATAAATCTCACTTGGTCATGATTAATAATCTTTTAAATGTGTTGTTGAATTTGGTTTGCTAGTATTTTGTTGAGGATTTTTGCATCCATGTTCATCAGTGATATTGGCCTGCAATTTTTTTTTTTTTTAATGTGTCTTTGCCTGGTTGTGGTATCAGGATAATACTGGCCTTGTAGAATGAGTTTGGAAATACTCCCTCCTCCTCTGTTTTCAGAATAGTTTGAATAGGATTGGTATTAGTTCTTTAAATGTTTGGTAGAATTTAGCAGTGAAGCCATCAGATCCCACGCTTTCCATTGCTGGCAGACTTTTTATTATGGCTTTGATCTCATTGCTTGTTATAGGTCTGTTCAGGTTTTGAATTTCTTCTTGGTTCAATCTTTGTAGATTCTGTGTGTCTAGGAATTTATCCATTTCCTTTAGATTTTCCAGTTTACCGGCATTTAGTTGCTCAGAGTAACCACTAAGAGAATCCTTTGAATTTCTGTGGTATCAGTTGTAATGTCTCCTTTTTCATCTCTAATTTTATTTACTTGTGTCTTCGGTCTTTTTTTTCTTAGTCTTGGTTAAGGTTTGTCAAGTTTGTCTATCATTTCAGAAAACCAACTTTTTGTTTTGTTGATGTTTTGTATTTTCAAAATTTCAATTTCATTCATTTGTGCTCTGATCTTTATTTTCTTCTACTAATTTTGGGTTTGATTTGCTCTTGCTTTTCTAGTTCTTTAAGATGCATCATTAGGTTGTTTATTTGGAGTTTTTCTTCTTTTTTGATGTAGGCACTAATAGCTATAAAATTCGCTCTTAGTACTACTTTCACTATATTCCATAGGTTTGGGTACGTTGTATCTTCATTATCATTTGCTTCAAGAAATTTTTCAGTTTTCTTCTTAATTTCTTCGTTGACCCACTGGTCATTCAGGAGCATATTCTTTAATTTTCATGTGTTTGTATTGTTTCTAAAATTATTCTTGTTATTGATTTCTAGTTTTATTCCATTGTAGCAGAGAAGAGGCTTCATATTGTTTCAGTTTTTAAAAATGTTTTCAGATTTGTTTTGAGTCTTAACATATGGTCTGTCCTCTAGAATGATCCATGTGCTGAGGAAAAGAATGTGTATGCTACTGCTGTTGGATGAAATATTCTGTAAATATCTATTAGGTCCATTTGTTCTGTAGTGCAGATTAAATCTGATGTTTCTTTGTTGATCTTCTGCTGGAAATTTGTCCGATATGGAAAATGAGGTGTTGAAGTCTCCAGCTGTTATTGTATTGGGTCTGTCTCTGTCTTTAGCTCTAATAATTTGCTTTATATATTTGGGTGCTCCAGTGCTGGGTGTGCATCTGTATGTATGCAGACACATACACACACCCTCACACAGTGGCATATCCTCTTGCTGAATTGACCTCTTTGTCATTACATATTGGCTTTCTTTCTTCCTAGTTTTTGTCTTGAAATATATTTTGTCTGATGGTAAGTATAGCTACTCCTGCTCTTTTTTGCTTTCCATTTGCATGGAATATCTTTCCATCCCTTTATTTTCTGTCTGTATGTATCATTGTAGGTGAAGTGTGTCTCTTGTACACAACAGATCATTGAGGCTTGTGTTTTTATTCATTCAGCCACTATATATCTTTTTATTGGAGAGTTTAGCCTATTTATATTCAGCATGACTATTTGGTAAAGACTTACTCCTCCCATTTTGTTATTTTCTGGTTGTTTTGTGGTCTTTTCTTTCTTTCCTTCTTTCCTATCTTCCTTTTAGTGAAGGTTATTTTCTGTGATGGTTTGATTTAATTTCTTACTTTTTATTTTTTGTTTATTCATTATAGGTTTTTTTGGTTTGAGGTTACTATGAGGCTTGCAAGTACTATCTTACAACCCATTATTTTAAGCTGATAACACTGCTTGCATAAACAGATAAACAAGTGAAAATAAAACCAATAACTCTACACTTTAATTTGTTCCCCCGCTTTTTAACCTTTTGTTGTTTTTGTTTATACCTTATTGTACTGCCTGTGTCTTGAAAAGCTGTAGGTCATCTTTCTGTCTTACTACTTAAGAGTATTTTACATGTCACAGTTACAGAGTGTTATAATACTATTTTTTTCTGTGTACTTTCTATAACCAGTGAGTTTTGTGCTTTTAGATGATTTCTTCTTACTCATTAATGTCCTTTTTCTGATTGAAGTACTCCCTTTAGTATTTCATGCAGAACATGTCTGGTATTGAAATCCCTCAGCTTTCATTTGGGAAATTACTGCTCTTTCATGTTTAAAGGATAGTTTCACCAGATATGTACTATTTTCAGGTAAAAGTTTTTTTTCCATAAGCACTTTAAATATGTCATACCACTGTACCCTGGCCTTTGTGGTTTCCACTGAATAGTCTCCTGCCAGACATATTGGAACTTCGTTGTATGTTATTTGTTTCTTTTCTCTTCTTGCTTTTAGGGTCCTTTATGTTTGACCTTTGTGAGTTTAATTATTAAAAGGCCTTGAGGTAGTTTTCTTTGGGTTACATTTGTTTGATGTTCTGTAACCTTCTTGTACTGGATACTGTTATTTTTCTGTAGGTTTGGGGAGTTCTCTGTTGTTATCCCTTTGAATAAACTTTCTACCTCTATCTCTTTCTCTGCCTCTTTGAAGACCAATAACTTTTAGAATTGACCTTTTAAAGCTATTTTCCAGATTTTATAGGTGTGCTTCATTCTTTTTTCTTTTGCCTCCTCTGACTGTATTTTTTTCAGATAGCCTGTCTTCACGCTTACGAATTCTTTATTCTGCTTGATCAGTTCTGCTATTAAGAGACTCTGATGGGGCTGGGCACTGTAGTTTATGCCTGTAATCCCAACATTTTGGGAGGCTGAAGTGGGCAGATCGCTTGAACCCAGGAGTTTGAGACCAGTCAAGGCAACATGGCGAAGCCCCGTCACTACAAAAATTAGCCAGGTGTAGTGTGGCTTGTGCCTGTGGTTCCAGCTACTAGGAAAGCTGAGGTGGGAGGATTGCTTGAGCCTGGGAGGTGGAGGTTGCAGTGAGCTGTGATGCCACTGCACTCCAGCCTGAGTGACAGAGTGAGATCCTCAAAAAAAAAAAAAAAAAAAGGAAATGGCTAAATATGTTTTCGTTTTTTTTCTTTCTTTTTTTTTTTTTTTTGAGATGGAGTCTTACTTTGTCACCCAGGCTGGAGTGCAGTGGCATGATCTCAGCTCACTGCAACCTCCGCCTCCCAGGTTCAAGCAGTTCTGCCTGCCTCAGCCTCCTGAGTAGCTGGGATTACAGGCACCTGCCACCATGTCTGGCTAATTTTTGTATTTTTAGTAGACACAGGGTTTTGTCATGTTGGCCAGGCTGGTCTCAAACTCCTGATCTCAGGTGATCCGCCCACCTCAGCCTCCCAAAGTGCTGGAATTACAAGCGTGAACCACTGTGCCTGGCCCGCATTTTTCGACTGTGGAATTTTGTTTGATTCTTTTTTATTATTTTAATCCTTTTAAAAATTAATCTGATGGAATTCTGAATTTCTTCTGTGTTACCTTGAATTTATTTGAGTTTCCTCAAAGCAGCTCTTTTGAATTCTCTGTCAGAAAGGTCACATATATCTCTTTCTCTAGGATTGGTCCCTGGTATTTAGTTCATTTGGTGAGGTCATGTTTTCCTGGATGGTCTTGATACTTACAGATGTTCATTGATGTCTGGGCTTTGAGTAATTAGGTATTTATTGTAATCTTCTCAGTCTGGGCTTGTTTGTACCCATCCTTCTGGGGAAGGCTTTCCAGGTATTCAAAAGGACTTGATGATATGGTTTGGCTGTGTCCTTACCTATATCTCATCTTGGATTGTAGCTCCCATAATTCCCACGTGTCATGGGAGAGACCCAGTGGGAGGTAATTGAATCTGGGGGGCAGGTCTTTTCCCATGCTGTTCTTGTGATGGTGAATGAGTCTCATGAGAACTGATGGTTTTATAAAGAGGAGTTCCCCACACAAGCTCTCTCTTGCCTGCTGCTAAGACATGACTTTGCTCCTCCTTGCCTTCTACCATGATTGTGAGGCTTCCCAGCCACATGGAACTGAGTCCATTAAGCCTGTTTTTCTTTATAAATTACCCAGTCTTGGGTATGTCTTCATTAGCAGCTTGAGAATGGACTAATATACTTGGGTATTATGATCCATGCCATATCTGCTTTAGGGGACTTCCCAAGCCCAGTAACGGTGGGTTACTTGCAGACTCTGTGGTTCTTGCAGACTCATAGAGGTATCGCCTTAGTGGTCTTCAATAACATTCAGAAGAATTCTCTGGATTACCCCCCAGGTTCCAGGTAGGTCCAGAGATACTATCTTGGAGCCAGGGACATGAGTCAGAAACCTTAGGAATCTACCTGGTGTTCTATTCTACTGCAGCTGAGCTGGCACTCAAACTACAAGACATAGTCCTTCCCACTCTTCCCTCCCCTTTTCACAGGCAGAGGAGTCTTAGCCCGTGGCCATCACCACCACAGGCCCATGGGGAGTACTGCCAAGCTACTGCTGATGTTCACAAGGGCCAAGGGCTCTCTCCTGAGCTTGTCTTGAATGCTGCCAGGCTGGGACTCACCCTTCAGGGCAATGGTCTTCCCTCTGGCCCAGGACAGGTACAGAAATGCCATCCCAGAGCCAAGGCCTGGAATAAGGTCTCCAAGAGCCCACTTGTTGCTCTACCCTTCTGTGGCCAAGCTGGTACCTAAAGTGCAAGCCAAAGTCCCCTTTACTTTGTCCTCTGCAAGAAGAAGGAGTCCCTCCCCATAGCCACCACAGCTGGGAATGCGCTGAGTCTCACCTGAGTCCCACAGTGTATTACCTGGATATCACTTTGGCTATTCAGGGCCCAGGGGCTCTTTAGTCAGCAATTGATGGATCCTCTGAGGACTGGGCCCTTCCCTTCAAGGCAGTGGGTTCCCTTCTGGCCTAGAATGTGTCTAGAAATCAGAGCTAGGGCTTGGAAAGGAGGCCTCACACCTCTGCCTGGTGCCCTATCCTACTGTGGCTGAGCTGATTTTAGAGATGCAAGACAAAGTCCTCTTTGTTCTTCCCTCTCCTTTTCTTAAGCATAAGGAGGGAGTCTGTTCTGGAGCTACAAGCTATGCTTCGGGGTGGGGTGATGCCAGCACTCCCTTAGCCACCCTAGCTGGTGTCTGAGTAGGTTGTGTATCCCCCATGTCCACTGCCTCCAAGCCCAGCACAGCTAGACCTTGCCTAGGAGTTGCAGTCCTTGTGGCCTAGACTGATTTTCAAGTTTATTGAGAGCCCCAGAACACTTTAGTCCATGCTGGTGTGGCTTGCTGGAACTCAGGTTCCTACTGCTAGGATGGGTGATGCCTCTCTGGCTGTGGCTCATCTGAATACTTCCTCTGTGGGTGGACATCAGCTCAGTTCAGCTTTCTACTGTGATGGGATGGCACTGAGTTCAGTGTAAAGTCTCACAGTTGCTGCACTGTCCCTCTCCCAAGTACACAGATTTTCTCTCCGCAGCACAGGGCCGCTGATGGGAGATGGGGGAGGGATGGCATTGGTGATTTAAGACTGTCTTTCCTACCCTCTTCGGTGTCCCTTTCAGTGAAACGAAGTTAAAACCAGCTACTGTGAGTGCTCACCTGTTTCTTGGTTCTTAAGAAGGGGTGTGTGTGTGTGTGTGTGTGTGTGTCTGTGTGTGTGTGTAGATAGTTGTTAAATTTGGTGTTCCTGCATGGGGGATGATTGGTGGAGCTGTCTTTTTGGCCCTCTTGTTCCTGCGTATTATCCATTTTTAAGAACTTTTTAATGTATTGCCAAACTGTGTTCCACAAAGGTTTGTACAGTTATGAGTGCAGTTTAACTGCTGCCTGGATATTATTTAGTTGTAATTTGATAGGAGAAATCATTGTCTTTGATTCCTAAAGGAGTTAAACATTTTTTTTTCACTGCCTTAAGAACCATTTGTATCTCTTCTTGTGTAAAATATAACACAGGTTTCCAAATAGATACACTGTTTCTCCACAAAATGTGTAAGTTATTGCTGTCATATAGTACTTCCTAGTTTAGAAGTACTGCACTTACGTTTCTCACAGCTTCTCTCTGTAGTGGCAGTTCAAATATAATAGATGAAGAAAAGTGAGGTTCAGAGAGATTAAATAAGTGGCAGAACTGAGACTAGAACCTAGGTTCTATGGCTTATGTTCTTTATTTAGAGATCATAAATGTTTACTTCTCAACTTTCTGAAGTTTAGAAACAAAGCTCTGGGTAATTGCTTTCCTTAGTAATGCTAAATACTTTATAGGTCTTTTAAAAATTTGGTTGTAATTTCTATAGCACACTGATAGAAACATTTTTCATCTTTATGGCTATATGGCTATATATAGTTTTTCTTTATGATGACCACTTAAAAGCAGTTGAATACTTTTACATCAGACATTTCAAAGTTATGTATTTTATTAGAATTTTCAGTGGCCAAAAAGTAGCGTCTTTTTTCCTTTATATTGTAACTTCATTCAGGATTCAAAGTTTCGATGGTAAAATTTCAATAAGTATTTGTTGTCTTCCACAGTGTATCATGAGGAAGTATTTTATTGAACTATTTTTTAAATATTGTCCAACTGAAAACCAGAAATATCACTTAGGTCTCAATGTAAAATATTTAACTATTTTTTAAAAATTAGGCTAAATGATGTTCAGGGAATGGGCTTAAAGAAAAGAGAACAATGTTGTTTGTTTCAAGTAGGAAAATGATTAACAGGATCTTACTGGAAATACAGTATGTGAAATATTGCAAGAGACAAAGCTTACAAGGAGAGGAGTTCTGAAGTCGGGTAAAACTAATATTTTTATGAAAATTGATTATTTCCATTTTTTAATTGATGTGAATAATTTATAGGTACAGTTCTTAAAATATGCCTAAGGTCCTCTATTGAATTTATTATTTTGTTCTCCCATTTATTCAAGCCCAGGCAACATTATATAGTTTTCCCCCTTTATTTAAGAAAGCTTTCTAGATAACTGCTAAGAAATTCATTTCTTTTTTTAAGAACTTGTATTGTCTAAAAGCTTTGAGAAGTATTAATGTGTTATCATAAACTTTAATTAAAATACAATTTTTAATTTTTGTAGTTGGCTTGGACACCTTTTCTGGCTGCATTCAGTGTGGGTCTACAAGATTGTGATGATACTGAAGTAGCCTCTCTTTGCCTGGAAGGTATAAGATGTGCAATCAGAATTGCATGCATTTTCAGCATTCAGGTAACAGAGAATTTTGTCTTTGTAGCCAGTTTGGAACATTAATTATGCCATTACAATAGTTTAAATTACAATAATTGTTTTATGTGTGACATTAAAAACTAATTTCAAGTTTATGATGGAATTTAAATGAATCTTAATGTTTAAGCTTCTGAGAGGCTGTTATGGAAGGGGTAGTTCTATACTGATCTGTCTAAAGTTTATCATTATAACTTCGGTTACAGTTTTTTGTCTTATTGAAGATTATATAAAAAGTTTTCAAGACTTTGAATTCCTATGTTAATTTGAACATCTTGTTTAAACATATAAAATATTTTATTGAATCAGTTTATATACAAGGATGTATGATTTTATAACTTAAGCCTAAGAGCAGGTTATCTTTAAGACATGTAAATATTGAATACATACTTTTCTTTTTTTTTTTTTTTTTTTTTT